>NC_045758.1:14675000-14682500 GCF_009193385.2 Nasonia vitripennis
TGAAAAACTTCAAGACTCCTCGTCGGGCTTCTTTAAAACGTCGAAATATAGAGAGGAGAAAGAAATTCCTCGCAATAGTCAAAAGGATGCCGCGCGCTCTTTATCAAGCCCATAGCGCATACTGAGACTAACTAACTCGTACTTTCCTCGGCGTTTATCTCCCTCTCTCGCGTTGTTCATTCAACTTTTCGCGGCGAGCTCGCGATAAAAACTCGCCGGCTTTTCACGGGAGAGCTGCGCGCGGAAGAGCGAATAAGAGCATCAGAGAGGTCGCCGCTGCGGCGAAGGAGGAGGGGGCGCAGGACGTCGAAGCAGCCAACGGCCGTAGTGTATACCTATATAAGTATAGCACACAGCTCTCAAGTGGAAAACCGTGTAACCGCGCTGCAGCCGGTCCTACTCCCGCTAATTTCGCGGCAGCCTCGACTCTGTTGTACTTGCGCGGCAAAAAATTTCGTTTGTGCACTGCAGTGCCGAGGCGCGCTCTTTGCTCTCTGCTTCGCGGCCGTCCTCCTATATAGCGTAATAGGATGACGATCGCACGCCTCTCCTGACTCATCTCGAATTATGAGAGGGGGGGGGGGATTTCATTCGCTTCGCAGCGAGTCGTTTCGCTGAATTTATCCAAGTGAATCGGATTAATTAAGCTTTAGAGACTAGTGTTTTTGAGGACTGCTGCGCACGCGAGATGACACACAGGTCGCCCGTCAAAAGACGCGTATCGTTTTAAGAGTCACTCTTGAGAGCTGCTATCGTTGGCGCCTCAAAGAGACGCGAACATCTTGGTTTAATATACGGCTCTCGACTTGCAAGGAATTCCTCTGGGAACATATATTTATGACGCTACACCTCGAACGAGCTCTAGTTCTAATTTTACTCGCGTAAATTGAAATACTTGAAGAGCCGTAGACATAAGCGCAAATCGTCAAAGCGACGTGTGCCGTACCTGGCGCTCGTGCACCGCTTCTGCGTTAAAAAACGTTCAGCACGAACTTACTAATAACGCGTGAGCGATGAACAATTTAGAAGTTTAACTAAATTTCCAAGGGCGCGTTACCATTAGTTCCGAGAGGACCTGCAGTACAACAACGTCGCGGTTTTGTCGATCAATGTAAAAACAAGAGGGTTAATAAGCAGCGCCTGCTCGCTTGGGCATAAAAGAATTAATTTGCTTGTTCCATTAGCTGCTGCGAAGGAGCGTTTGCTGCGCGCGTCAATAGAGAACGATCGCGTCGGCGGCGGCTGCGGCGGAATAGCCGCTCGCCATTTATCCCGCGGACGGGAAAAATAAAGGCGGCCACTTGGCACGCGGGTTAACTCGGACTAAAATCTACTTGGCGCCCCTTTTTTCTCGCAAGCTCCTCGCGCTTAAGCGTTATAAATTAGCCGGCATTAGCGCGCGCATGCGCTTACGCGCAAAGAATAGCGGAGAGAGAGAGAGAGAGAGAGCCTTTCTCGCCGGCCTCCGGGTCCGGGGTAGCGTATAGAGGTGTGCGCCCGCTGTACCCTAGGGGCGAACTGCAACGGCGACGCGGGGGAATAGCCGAAAGCTCGCGCCTTCGGAAACTTCCGGAAGATTAACGCCTCCCTCTCTCCCCTACTCTCACACGCGGCTTTATAAATTAGCCTAAGCGAAGCAAATCGACGCGCGATTGGCCCAACAGGCCGTTAATTCTCGTTATGTGCCTGGACGTGCGCGCGAAAGTTTGCCTCGATTTCTGTTTACTACATTATTATACTCATACGTGTCGTCCGGCGGCGGCCTGTACGCACCGGCCAGAAAGATGCTATCGGCTCGGCCAACTGCAGTTAACACTTCCGTGAGCGCCTGGCCATTTGCGAGCGCTTTACTCGTGCAGCCCCCGCACACGCGCTTCTCTGCGTTGGCGCCGAGTGGAGGGACTGTGTTTGCGTTTCGCTTACTCCGTCCGCTCTCCCTCTCCGCGCTTCCCCTCTCTGTGTTATATTGTTTCAAGCCAGCCCCGTTCCCTAATCACAATCATTGTTACGCTAACGAGTATAACCTTAGCGAACAAAACAATTAGAGTTAATGTGTGTATCGGGGCAAAACTCGGGAGGTAGTTCTGCTTTAAATAATTACTTTTACTACAAGTGGATGTGGAAAACGCCGGCGCAAACCTTCCGCGCGCGTGTGCGACAGTCCACTTTGCGCGGGACTCATATGCGGAAATGCGCGAGGCAGCCAACGGCCCTTTTCTTGCATTTGCCTTCGCTATTTGCCTCGTACTGCGACTATACGGATCGGAGGTTTAGGAGTGAGATACTTTTTCTGTTAACCGCTGCTTTTGTGCAATAAGAGTCTTTCCTCGCGTGCTGCCGTGTAAGTACTTCTTCTCTCGTATTTGTTCGAAATCCTCGTTCTATTTACGAGCTTAGGGTTTGTTTGGCTGCTCTTCCACCCACTTTTGGATGACAACTATCCGTTTCTGAGGTAACCCCAACTCTCTTGCTGCTTTTTCTTTTTTACGACTTTCCTGCCGTACGTACTCATCAACGTCTAACGAGCTTACTTGGATCCACGTCGTATGCTCGAATGATCCGTGCAATCAGCAAATACGGCTAAAGTTTCAGCGTAATTCTATACTTGAAGTGACCCGGTCGCCGGGATATTAGGGTGTGTCAGACTCGGCATAGATATATGCTTATACGTACACTGCATATGTGTTTGGTAGTCTATATGTTTGCGTCGCATCAAGTACTGATCCAAACAGCGGCGTCCTGTTGGAGCTGGCTAGCCAGTTAAGGATAAGTAATTTAGTCTTGTTTGACGTGCAACCGATAACTATCGATTCAATTAGCTTAGCTATGTAACTCGAGGAGGTTCACCAGCTGATTTAGAAGTAATAGAATAAAAGAATACTCGGTTATATCGCTCTCGTTATCAGTAAGATCCAAGCTCAACGCCCCAAGAAAATCTCGTAGGATTTTAATTCTCCCGACGACTGGTTATGCCGCTGAAAGAGAAGCGTTCCCCAAAGAGTTCCTGGCACTGACGTGGCACTTTTTTCCGCTATTCAACTTTCCGCAGTCCTTATAATTGCACCTACGTAGAAGCGCACATCCCATCAGTACAATCCGTAGACGAAACCTCGAAGTTCCCTACTTCTCGCAGACTGAAGAGTCAGACCATCGCGTATACAAGAGCCGCTCATTTCCTCGTCTTAAAATACGCTGTGGGCATAGAATATAATCCCCGCTCGCTTCTTCGTCGTCGGAAAAATGAAATTACTTATCATCTGCCTTGCGCACCGCGCGGCGTCCCCCGACAGCACTTTTCCAGCTCCCTCATAACCAGAAGCCTAGGCTACCTCTTTTTGTTATCTCTCTTTTTCCTTCTATACACATTTCTCTCTCCGCGGCTTCCGGGAAGTCAGGCAGCCACCTCGGCGCTCGAAGATCACATTTAATTTCGATAAAGAAGATTTATAAATATAGCTCCCGGTTATTGCCACACGACACGAGACACATTTCTCCTTTTCCAAACTCCTGCAGTCTCGCTACGACGAGTTATAGGAGGACGCAAGCGCCGCGCAAACTTGACTGCATAAGGCCTGTTATTTTTCCAGGTGCGCCCGCGAGAGAGATCCAATTCTCGATAAACTTATACCCTCAATTTCGACTTTCCTTTACTCGATTTCGCTGACAGCTCTTGCTGCTCTTTTGCCTGTCGGGACGCACCGAGATCGCGCCTATTTGTTTTTACTCCTCGCTGTGTTTTTTGCCAGCTCTCCAGTCGGCTGGAACGTCGGGGGGTAGTTAACTTTATATTACGCACCATCGATCGCGTCTCCAAAACGAAATAAAATGTCGATCCGCCGTTAAGGGAATAAAACAGCGGAGAGAGCTATGCGATCGCGTGGCTGGCGCGCTAATAAAATGAAAAATTCAATGCCCTTTGAATAAATGTGGGCTGTATAAGACGCTTTTTAAAAAGGGAAGATCGCTAAAAAATAAATAAACGAAATAACAGTGCAGATGACAGCGACAGAACGTTTGTAATCGCTTTATACCCACCATTTAAAAGGAAATCAATTGAAAGATCGTATTGCAAAATATTATGTTAAAATGTTTATGTCTGTGACTCGTCGAACCTCAGGATTTAATATCAGATTTTGTATCATTACCACTTGACTGTAAATCCTTTAACTGTTTTTTAATCTTGCAAATGAATTATAACTTCAAGAGTCGATATGTTAAAACATGTGCTTTTCGCCAATGCTGCACAGCACTCTCCTCGTATTAATAATTTTCGCACAGGCTTGCAAAAATTTAATTACTGTAAGCAATCTTATCCGACATCACCACGGTTCAACGGCGTGCCAGGGGAGTTGTCGACGTTTTCGGCTTCGCAATTACAATTTTCTGAGTCCCGTGATAAAATGCAGGGCGCATATATTCAATCAGTACTCGGATTATGAGCGCGCGCGAAAGTGCAGTTTAAAAGGAGCGGAGCAAAAAGGAGCCCAGCCGCGCGGGAAGTTTTTTCATTAATGAATCGGTTACGCGGTATATCCCTCTAGACTGAAGATTCAACACTTTGCAAAATAATTTACCGCGAAGCTTTTCCGACTCTCGCCTCATTCAACTAAAAGAAAATAATGATGGTCCTCGTGGCGAAAAAGTGAACGTTTTAATCTTTCCATAATTCACCAACGCACGAACCCTTTTACGAACTTTTATCAATTCCACCAATTTTATCTATCGATTGAGTCGAGTATAAACGTTATATCCTGATTCTGTAGCTTTACACGCGTGCAACATTTTATCGAGCCCCAAAGCATACATTACAAAAATTCAAATTTGACGTGTATCCCCCGCACGCTGAAACCTCGAATAACAAAAAAGAAGAATCCTTTTGACAAGAGATGAAAATAACGCGCGCGCGCGCGCGCGCGAGAAATTCCCTTGACGGCTGGCAGGAAAATTGGCTGTTTCATTCTGCAAATATTAATCTCCGAAGCTTCGGCGCGTAATTGAAAAAGAAGCTCGCGTCACGCTTGCGCGCGAAAAATCTATTAATCCAGGCTCGATCTGATCTGATGTTGCAGGAACTGATGACGAAGAGCACAGGATGCAACACACGCCGTCTGCTGGTCGTCGGCCTAATAGCGACGATCGTGCTGGTACTGGTGATCACAGCGACGGCTGCCATCTTGCTGACTAGCGCTGACCGCGAGGCCGCCCGAACGGAGGCGCTCGGAGCTTCGGGAATCTCTGTGGAAGAGTGGCTTGGAGGATCGCTGTCCACTAAAAGCTTTAATGGCACCTGGCTCAGCGGTAGGTGGATTCGTTTCGTACATATACTACTAGCTCTCTCTCCTTCTCGTGCTTTTCTTTCCTTCGGAGAAAGAACCTTCTATGCTCAAGACGGAGTACGCTCAGTATACAAATATGTGTGACAATTTATTGTTGAAATTTTCGCGAATAACAAAAAAGTTTTAAACGTAGCAGCAATAATCCATGTATTTTATATGTCGTTTATTTACTGGATCACAAACACGGCCATAGGTACCGCTCGAAAGCATCCCTTCTCGATGCTATTTGCGACTTTTTCGAAGTGCCGACGACACGTTGAGGTAACGCCCTTGTATCTTTTTCGCTCTGTTTTTTCAGCTGAGTGCGAAACTTTGCGTGCTACAAACTACAAGCTCTGCGTGTGTTTTTACGGTTTCCGAGAACAGCTCTCCGCGAAACCTTTTACTTTCTCCGTTTCCACCTATGACAAATGAAACCTACTCTTAGAAAGAGTGCATTAGCTACACGTGTGGAGAAGGAAAAGACCCTTCTTTGTTATGTACTTTTGCGATTGTGAAAATGCTAACAAACCAATTAGGTAATCGTACTCTAAAAAAGAGAGGAATCATCATTTTATTCGTTTTCTGATTGGTCGTCGATTGACCAATAAGATTATACGCGCGTGATAGTTTGTTTCTAACCTATAAAAATGTCTAATATCAAGCAGAGCGCGCGGTGCGCGCATTGATCTTGCTCGTATTTGTAAAAATCAACGCAACGTCCGACCACATCTAGATTTTTCTACAGAAACTCGTAGCAGCAGAGAAAAATATTTTAAAAACTCCGTTCTAAATTGCTTTAAAATATCGATACATCCGCCCCGATATTCCAATGCATTCTTTCACAAATCTCTATCAGCGGAAATACTTCATTGAAAACCAGTTTTATTAATTAACAAAGCGAAATTCATGATCACGAGCTGACAGGGATCCGTCAATCTGAAGAATCGAACGAAGTATAGCTTTCCCGCGGAAGGACGTGGAGGGCAAACGAGCAATAAAAATGAAAACAAGCAGAGAAAATTGGAAAATATCGGGAATCGTTGTGGCGCCCTATATATTTCCGAGAAAGAGATCAGCCATGCCCTGGAGCTATGTACGCTCTCTCCTCTCGCGAAGATAATAATTGACGGTCCGCGCGCGTTTCGCGAGCGACAAGAACGCGTCTCTTTATGGACTGCGTTTCGAACAAAGGGACGCGCACAAATGCGCCAGCAGAGCCTGCGAAAGAAGTAACCGAAGCGCCTGGTGTACATATCTGGAAGGTGCGGCGGGGCTATAGCTTGTATGCAGAGGCATCCGCGCGTGCAGGCCGAATACTCTCGCATGGCCGCGTGCGCGCGTGGCTTCGACGAAATGAGAGTCAACGTGCGGGGAGACGCTGACTGCGCCGCGGCGTGCGAGTAATGTAGAGCCGCTCTCACTATACCTACTTACTGCTAGATAGGTACTACGGCGGCGCGTGCAATCAACCTCATAATGGCTAATTGCTCTTGGAAGATTTCCATGTGGCACGCGGACGATTTCTTAGCTTCCAGTTTCCACCACTCGCCCGGTTTAATCATGCGCGCTGTGTCCCTTTTAAACGCTCACTTCTTTTTACCCCGTGCGCCACTTTGCCTCGCGTTATATTTATGCCCGGTAGAAAAATATACCGTCCCTGGCGCGCGTACACCTTTTTCCTGATTTCTTGATTTATTGCGCGCGCTCACTTTCTCGGCTTTTTGCCGTGAGCGCGCACGGTTTCAATTATGGACTCTTTAGGTCGAGGGGAAAAAACAAATCGTTCGTTTCGCCGCTGCCGTACTTTGCGGCTGTAATCGGATTTTTTTCCTCGGACGCCGTCGCTGAGAAATTCGCCTGTAATATATCTTCTGCAAATTGAATCGCCAATTAGCACACTCTCTTTGCAAGTAATTTTCACAATATTTTAAAAAGCTCGCGCATCATCGGCGTTAACGAGATGCACCCTTTTCAACGAGCTCTTCACTCTCACGAAAGCCTCACACGTGAAAACGCGATGAAAAACCGGAGGATGAACTTTGTTATTATAAACGCGATGACGCATATCAAGATCGTTTTGTTTACAGCGAAAACCGAGGGTCTGCATTTATACTGGACCATCTAAGATGAGTGTCGTGCAATTGAAAGGAAAGGAAAGCCGAGAGAAAAACACGCAAACAAA
>NC_045758.1:15920000-16152500 GCF_009193385.2 Nasonia vitripennis
AGTGGACTGTAACTGCGTCCCATTCGCTATCCGAATCGTGAACACTCTGGCCATATTGGCTAGTGCGTAGTGAATGATCTCCAGATTCGATCTTTTCCTTGAGGTCTTTCAGTTCTTTCGAAGCTTCATTGCGCTGCTTTTTGATGTCGTCTGAGTCACGTAGGGCATTTGCCAAGTCTGATACTGCGCGATCACGTTCCTTGCGTAACCTGTAGCAAATGTAAGAACCTTAGAACATCTCATCTTCCTATAAGTATTTTGGATATTATTAAATTGCAACTGTTACAATACCTGTCACACAAAGTCCTAATACTCTCACGCTCGAGCACAATCTTATCTCGCTCACTGAAGGCCCAGTCTCGTCTGCGTTTTGATACCTCGGCCTCCTGAACTGCCTCCTCCAAATCTGCCTGAAGCGTATCCACAAACTTACGCAGCTTATCGAGCTCCAGATTGGCTTGATCCAGATTATCCATGCGTTCCTTCTCGCGCTTAGCGTAGTCCCGTGGATTGCTTTCCTTCTCTGCCTCCTTACTCGCGACGTCTCGTTCGATGTTGTACGAGTGTAACTCCAGCCGATTCTTGCGGTCTCGATTTGACGCCTCGGAGTAGTCTCCGAACTTTTGACGCAGCTCGTTGCACTCCTTGAGGGCCTCATCACGATCGTGCAGTGCCGATGATATCTCTCTACGTAGAGTCTCTATCTGATACGATAACGTCTTTTTCTAGAAATCGACGTGAAAGCGACAATAAATAACAAAATAACATTTTACAATATAAAAGCTAATACAACTAACTTTAATCAAAAGACCGACCCTATCTCGTCGGAAAATTGCTTTTTGCCATGTAAAAGCCTGTTGCAGCTTAGCTAATCTCCATACAAATCGAAAAATCTGCACCAGGTGACCTTCCTTCGTCCTCGCATCTAACGCAATATAAAAAAAAAATCGACGAGTACCCACCTCTTCGACAAGCTGTTTGTTCTCGTTCTCCAGATGCGTAACCTTGGCATACGCCTGGCTGAGATCGTTGCCGAGAGTCTCCATCTCATGGTGCACATTGTCACGCTCTCCCATGATCAAACTGTACTCGTGCAGGGCAGCATTGCGCTCTTCGGTCAGCCGTTTGATTTCCTTACTGGCCTTCATGCGGCTGACCATCGCCTGGTTGATCTCCTTCACGGCCTCCTCGTGCTGTTGCGAGACCTTGGCCAGGGCCTCGCGGTACTCGTTGCGCTCGCGTAACGCTATATCCCATTGCCGAATCGCCGCGGTGCACTGCTGCTTCAAACCGTTGCGCTCGCGCACTGTGCTGTTGCGCTCCTGGACCACCTCCTCGTACTGTTTCTTCAAACGGGCAGCCTCTTCCTGGGCCAGTTCCAGCTGTGGTAAAAAATTACACGGATTATTGCATTTGCTGGAGGGGTTGTTTGTTTCGCGCTGCTGACGTCAGCGATGCCGTGTTTGTTTTCAGAGTTAGAGTTTGATTGAAGCTCGTGTGCTTCAAAACAAGAAAACATATTTTCCTATACTCCAGAGATGTCTGACTTTATTTGTTTTTGTTCTTTTCAGCTAACTGCATGTAGGGTTCTTGCGAATGGCTGACTCGATCGTTACTCTGAATAATAATAAAAAAGTATATACATCATCCTCTTTGGAACGGATGAATGGAGATAACGAGGGCAACAAATGAAATTAAGTTTTTTGCTGAACTCGGAAAAAGCGAAGTTTCGATTCTCATATCCGCATGCGTATACATAAATGGAATAACAGCGAATGTCACATGTCCTAATTAACAGTGATAATTAAAGTTACAACAAAGGCGCGTATGAACAATATTATATGCATTACTGCATAGGGTAATTAAAATAATTGCCACGTAAGCAGCGTATGTAGGTAAATCAATAGCCGGAGAGTGTAAGCAAGTGCATTAAAATGATGAAACGCCGCTTTACAGTGTATATGTATAAGCCTAGTAAAGTAGGACACTGTCAGCTTCTGAAACATCTTCTTAACGCTAATTCACGAGGAGTGTTTTAATATTTCAGAGGATTTCGCGTTAAATTCTGACAATGACTTTCCGAATATTCCGCGAATATTACGAGGGGTTGTTCTGGACAAAAGTAATTTTGAACATGACGTTGTAAACTTTCGCATGAATTACCGAGCAAATTGGAATAATGTAATGTTGGCTATTCCAACGATGTAATTTTAGACTGCGTAAGCTTGAGATGACCGGAATTCATATACAATATGGTCGAGATCCACGTGGGGTCAGGATTTGCTGTATTCAAGGATGACCTTGAACCTTCTGAAATTTCCATTAAACTTTTGTAAAATAAATCCAAAGGAAAAGCTGCTCAAAATGGAACGATAATTTTACCTTTAGCGTGCTATTATCATTCTCTATTTTTACTTCCAGAGCAATCACAAACTCCCTTTAGAAGGTTTCCATACTTTTCATAAGGATTTTCTTACATTTTAAATTACTTATTCCACTAAAATCGAGACCATCTGCAACTCCAGTAATTTACGTAAAAATGCTGCGAATTTCAAACTCGGCTGAAATCTCGTCAAAACCGGTCAAGTACGTAAATCCAATCTAATCCACCGACGAAAACACCCTCGACGAAAGATAATCGGCACGCACACACACACTTGACTTTTTCATTAAAGTAAAATCCAACTGACCTTGTTGACGGCAGACGAGTGGGACGTTATGACATCGTCGTACCTCTTCCTGAGCGTTTCGTACTCGTCCTTGATGGCATCGTACTTTCTGAGGGCGGATAGATAGTGCTGATTCATGGCGTCGCTGTTGCCACCATCGGCGCCATGGGCATCCTGATTTTGCATGCGTACTTCCGAGAGCTCTTTTTGTAGCGCCTGCACCTCGCGGTCCAGACGTTGATTATCGGTCAGGAGATCGCCGTACTTGCCGCGCTCCTGGACGGACGTGGATTCTGCCTGGCTCATTGCTGCTATATGCTGACTACGATAATACTCCAATTCCTTCATAGTATGCTCGCATCTTTTAACAGTAAAAAATTTCAAGTCAGGATTTTTGCTTTCAACTTCGGACGTTTTTCTCTCCGCGACATTCAACGCAAACTTTTGGACTCATGCATGTCTGTTATTGATCCACAAATACGAAACTGTTCAACTATTCAATCAGGCATTCTACCATCCACATCAAAGGAAACAGCACATATTTCATTGTTCCTATAAACGAAAGGAGTGATTCGAAAAACGCATGTAATGTTAACATTTCAAGCATTGTTCGCATAAAATTCGGTGTAATTCGAAATCATAAAGGAATTTCATTTCACGTACAACATTGGTTATTTTTACTACCTACGCATGTACAAGACCGCTAAAAGCTCAGCTCTCGAAATAAAAGCTATCTGTAGCTTTGCAACGATTTCAATTTCCGAGAATACGAACAAGCGAGACAGCTAAAAGCTCGAAAGGGAGACACTCACTCCGAACGTGATTATTCCATGTATCTTTTTTCGCAACCTCCCGTACAGGTATCTATCGATATTTAATATACGTGTCTACACAATTGACGCGTGCATGGCTGGCCGACATGGGCATATCGATTTTTTCGCCTTTGATACTATTTTTAAAGCTAGTTTTTAAAACGAAGCGAGGCTGCAGGAGACGCGTGCGCTTGATGCAACTAGCCGCCGGCTATATAGGCTATTCAGGTACGTGTGTACGCGGTTATAAAATAAATAGGCTGCGGGTCGTGGCAAATAAAGCCCGAGTTGCGTTAATTTTGTGACCGGATTGCTAAATTGTTTCTAAATAAACACGTTGATAGGCGACCGTTTGTCCGTTCGGATGTTTAATGCAAATGTACACGTGCCCCCTCGAGATTCTGCTTTACAATTAATTTTCAGGTCATGAATTTACGTCATTCGACGCAGCTCGCGCTTCGTAGCGTTTCAGATTTACGTTGGTTTTAAACGTAAAGTTGGATGTTTCAACGCTCTTGATGGAAGATCAATTTTACGACATTGACGTTATGTTCGAAGGGCTGTTCTAAATATAAAGTTTACTCTTGAACGTTATTTATGTTCAATTATTGACAATACACATACAGTAAACATTGTTCGCTAGTTAAATGCACTATTCACAGGATTTTGCAAATGCAATATTTGTTATTAGTAGGTGCTTTGATCTTTGCTAATCCATGCTAAAAAATGATAACTAAACAAAACAAACCGTTTAATGGTATCGGAGTGCTTATGGCTAAGTAGTTGATATTCTGCTTGCAAACGCTCATAGTCTCTTCGACATTCAGGCCCACTAACTGCACTCCCAACGCTGTCGCATCCTCCACTATCTCTTTCTGCATGCCATAAATATAGATCATTCCAAAGAAACAGATAATAACTAAATAACGGTAAACAGAGTGAGGAAAATTAAATAATAATCACAACTGTAAACAGAAATTGTAATAGTAAACGCAAGCGGGGTTTTACCATCAAAGAGGTCAGATGAACGTAGAGAATAAGACAATCAGTGCGAAGCGCAAAGTTTAGAACATTCATTCAAGCTTCGTATAATTTAAAATTCAGTGAGAAAAAAATCGTATTTCCTTACCCACATTAAGCGCCCCATCTGCAACAGAAATGAAAAACAATAGTCACATTATTATCTATCTATATATATATATATACATATATCCTTGAGGACCGCGCACACGATGACGGAAGAATTTTACTTCGCCGCAGATCAAACACGCGCGAGACTCGCGGCGCTTAATAAAATAACGAGGTGTGCAAACTCCCGAGCAAACAGTGAAAATAGTAGCGAGGCAGCAAGCGGCCTGTAACGTTAATTGTTATACTATCCGAAACAATGCAATTCGAAGCAAGAGAGGCGCAGCTTTCACCAGGAAAGAAATCATTGGTCACGCACGTGAACATCGCGATTCGCTCCTTTTTAATATCAGTGAAATCAAAAGTGATTCACATAACGCGCTGCCCGCCTTTTTTCGCGCTCGAGGTTTGCACAGCAACGAAATGAGTTCCGACTTTTTTTCTCCCGATATAATGAGCAAAAAGTAATGAAAAAATGATGATAATATTAAAGGGGGATGTAGAGCTGCCCGGGCGCTCGCGAAATCGATAAAGCGAGGGAAGATGTTATAGATTAATGAAATTCATCGGATAAAGTCAAATATTTTAAACTTTCAATGGATTCCGGCTAGTGCGTTTCTATTTTACGTACCGAGTTACAATTTTGTAATATTTACTGAAGAACCTTGAATAATTTGCACTCCACGCGTTATTTATCGGACTGGATGCACGTTACAGTAAGCGTTTTTTGAGCGGCTTCAAATACGATCAAAATAGATTACTGTAATGCTCTTACTGAAAATGGAAAACAAAATAATTTTTAAAACTTTGTTTCAGTGAATGGAATTGGAAATTCGTAAGTAGATTTTGCATGTAATTTTGAGAATTTGTTTCTAAATGATTATATTTTAATAACTTTAGCGACCTGGAACTTCATTTTATCAATAAGATCATTTTATACCTGTTTTTAAATACTTTTTATTCTGGTCTTTTTTATAATCCATCCATTCAGCTGAAAAACTTTATGTCATAGAAACTATAAAATAATTTAAAAATCCATCACCGAATATAACAATATTGAAAATGAAAAAATTCATCAGGAAAATACAGGTCAAATTCAAACAAAGATTTTAGGTGTTCATTTTGCAGCTCGCTGAATCATGTATTGAGACACACCTCCAAGCTTATACCTGAATGCATGTTTTTTATACTGCATACTATTTATACAGTAATTGAAAGTTCAATTTATTCAACTGTGAAATAAACTGTGAATAAAATGAACGAGCTGTAAACATTTCTGTTTCATTCAACATAAATATGCATCAATTGCTTTGAACAATTCAATTCCCAAATGAGCTTTCAGGCCAAGGAGTTAGTTAAAAAAAATACCAGATAAAAACTCACCGCTGCTTCCAGCACTGTCCAACGAGGAGGCTCCAGAAGCCAAGCTTTCCATTGCTCTGGGCTGGCCTGCGCTATTCCAGAGAGATAAGCGCCGACAACGTTCGCCTCAAAAGTAACAACGATGCGCCGTACTTCACGCCAGAGTGAGCCCTTTGTGGTTTAATAAAACGTATATCCTTCATAATGACAATTCATGTATAGGTAAACAGGTCTTCTCCCCTATGAACAAGAGAGAGAAAGAGACGGGGAGAGAGTGAAAGAGAGCAAACAAGAAAGGCTGAGAGCAAGAGAGGCATCAGAGAGAGAGAGAGAGAGAGGTATAAGCGGGCAAGCTGGTGTATCATCTATGTGTAGTATAAGGGATGCAGCAGCTATCGAAGGTACATACATGTATGCGTGAGTGCAAGAGTGTGACATTTATGTCAAGGAAATTCAATAGTATGGATAAACCACAACCAATACTGTATTCGTAGAGGAAACAAGGATAGGGAAATATAGGAACAAGGATCAGATATTTCTGAAGTGTCAGGGTTAGATGTTGACTGCTCTAACGAAATAAAATGGTTATCTATAGTTTGAATTGAACTGATATGCTGACAGAGTTGTAGCTCTAGGAAAAGTAGTATTAAATGATAGAAATATATTTGAATCAGTTTGTTTAAGTAATAATTTACTTTGATGAACTGAATTTTAGAATTTTTAACTGACATTATGTAATTGATATTAAAACTTTTAATTTTATATTCTATGCTTCTGACGTAATGGCTGAGTATTTTTATTGCTACATACCTTATTAAAATAGTATATTAATAGAATATTTATGAAATTAGCTTTTTACGCCTATAATGTTGCATCTACTCCTCAGCTTAATAATTAAAGTACATTGTCTTTAATTAAAAATGATATATTAGCAACTGAATGGCCGAACAAATTGATATACAGACAAAGTGATGTATTTTTGGTATTAACTCTTTTCCATTGATAAAAAATTAATATTTTTATTCTAGAAAATAACAATGAAGAGTTGAAAACTTGCAAGTGTTCAATAAGATCAAGCAATAAGGATGAAAAAACAAAAGCAGGATGTGAGAAACTACATGTGCACATAGTGAAAGTTCTTGTCGCAATGCTGATTTTTTCATATATTGCAAAGAAAGGATTTGAAATATTGTGCTTTCAAACTTCAATTTAAAACAAAAAAATGTTGCATTCAATATATAAAAAGTTTACTGTGTCATCCAAAGGGAGCAGAAACAAAAGCAATGAAATAGTTCAATGTATGCAACAATAACATAGTTTGCGTGGCTCGCTGCAGTTTTATCGTCAAAGAAAAATGAAAATAAAATTTTTAAACAGTTATACAATGTAGAATAATAAAAGCATATCAGCAAACAGGTGTATGCACCCCAAAGTAAAGTTTATCATGTTTTGCTGTGAGCGTACCACAAAACTCCAATCCTAACCCACTCTCTACCAACAACGCATTCCCAAGCTTAAATGAAGGTATCTATCTCCAAACCAAAGATCTCCAACAGAGCACATTGTACCTGCCCCAGGTAAAAAAAGTGAGTAGTAGCAGTGCGGGGACATAGGAAGAGCATAAAGATGCAGCTCAAGTAAAAGAGAGAGAGATAGAGAGAGAGAGAGAGAGAGAGAGAGAGAGAGAGATAGAGGAGAGAGACTGTAAAAAAGGAAGTAAAAAATGAAGAATCTGAACAAACCAGCAGGGCAGCAAAGTCGACTGGGTGCACCAGTGGCAGCGGCTGCGACGGCGAGGAGGAGGTGAGCTCCCGGGAGCTGGCATCGGGGAAGCCTAGCTCTACTCCCTCTCGCTGACCCGGTCGTTCCCCAGGCAGGCAGACAGAGATACCGATACACACAGAGCTACTCTCTAAGGCACTTGACGAGGCCCCTCGGCGACCGGTGCGCCGCTTACGCCCAGCACCATCCTCGGGACTTCTCTCTCTCTCTCTCTCTCTCTCTCTCTCTCTCTCTCTCTCTCTCTGTGTCTCGAGTCTCGGTTCCGTTTATGCGTTCCGGAGCTCACGTCTGTACGGTAGCCGTCGGGGACGAACTGCTGCTGCTTCAGTGGTGCTGGTCTCGTGCGTTGACGCGAGCGCGCGCGCTACTAGCACCGAGTTCGGCTCTTGGTCGTCGTCTCGTGGGGCCAGCCGTTTCACCTGCTGCGCCAGCCAGCCTGACAATTAGCCATTTTCAGTCGGCCTGCGCGCAACAAGAACTCGCGCACACACAGCGATGCGCCGCGGGACACACGTATACTAGTGCTCTCTATAGCTGTATATCGGTGCAGCGGTGCTGCTTCTGACTCGACTTAGGAGTTAGGAGGGAGGAGAGCTAGGTACCCATTTGATCGTAGTACGTGACTCGAGCTGTGGCTGCTTTGCTGCTGAAGTTTTGGTGGAGAATCACTGCCCTGCTGGTGATCGGTATGCCTGTGTAAGTAGTATAAGTTGCTGCTGATGAGATAAGAAAGAAATTCGCCTTAGCAGCTGCGTTGGGACGAGCTTGGTGGGTAATGCTCCGGCGGTAAGACGTGGTGGCAGGTTTTTCACAACTGAAGGTTATATACTAGTTATAGGTAGTTCGAACTTTTGAAAGGACATTTTTAAAAATTAAACATTCAAAATAATCTTTTATTAGAAAAAAAACGCAGTTCCCAATCAAATAAAATTTTACTCATAAGGGTAGATGATCACATACGCAAGGAAAAAACGAATGAAAACAAATTGAGTTAGGTTTTTAATCTCTTGTTTATTGACGAACAGTATTATTGTTTTTCTCGTCATAGAGGAGTGGTGCAATGAACGAAGAACAAAAAGTACAAACACTTAGTACCTGACTTGAGAACATCCTTTTTCCATAAATTTCAGCGTTAGAGAATGTCGGAGTTCGCAGATCGGTCATCTATAGATTTGCATGGTTCTATAATATTTAAATATAAAATATATATTTATATATACTATATACGTGTACATATAGTCATATTAATCTGTCTCTTTTTCCAATATAATAACGCATATTTCCCTCTCTCTTTATCTCTCCCCCCATTTTCATTTGCTCTCTTTCTCTCTTCTCTTTAAATAGCTCATAATCATCTTTCTTTTTTTCTTCATCTTTGATTTTTCAAGGCCAACGTAGACATCACACTAGAAGTGGTAAACTTAGTTTACTATACATAGACTTTTTTCCTAGACGAAGAGACCGCTGCGACTGGTGGCACAAGACGTTATACAGCGAAGCGCACGATTCCTTTCATTATTACTCTCTCCTATTTGCATCAATATTTACACATTCGTAGTAAAAATAACGGGGCTCGTACTGTCTCAAGTCTTGCTGACCATTGGCGGCCTTCGACATTGTCATAACAAGAAAAACATTTTTTTTACATTTCTTTGTTGTGTTTCATACATTGCGAAAAACTACTGTTTTAGCTTTCAAATTTTACATATCTCTTTTTAATTTCTCAACGAAACATATAAATAAATTTTAGCGAAATCAAGCGCTTCTTTCAACATACCTCAAATACACATCTGTAAATTTGTACAAAATATATAATATAGCGTCAACGTCCTCGCAAATGTTACAATGCATAGGCAGTGGCGGATAGAAAAATGGTGTCACTCTATTTGTCATTTCTTTCTCTGTTATGTCCATTCGTGTTTACGACTTCCAACGAAAAATATAAAAAGAACGACTTGTGCTTCTGTTAGGCGCATCCGGATATAATGTAATTCGCCTCGTAATTGGACTTTTCACTCCTCTTTCTCACTCTTGTTTTTGTTTAGTTTGCCGTGATTGTGCGCCGAAAAATTGTGTACGCCTGTGTTGTGCAGTTAAGACAAAACGGGAATGTAGGAAAGTAAAGAGCGATATCTTAACGAGATAAACTTTGGTATTTGTTATGCGTGAGTTAGCGATCGATGCTAGATTCAGTTTGGTGCCTTTATGTATGTACACAAACGTATTTATATGTATTTTATATATAAAAATACTATTAAAGGATAGTAGCGTTAAAATGATTATCAATTAAAATAGTAAGAAAAGAGCGGAAAAAGAATAGCTTAAGTGAAAGAAATGATATGCAGAAAAGGCTCAAATTATTTATGCTTTGCATATACGTGTCGCACTGTAACTTGTAAAGAAACCGTTCCTCGGTAAGATAAACGATAATTTTCGTCGGATATCGAGCCTCCGACGAGCTTTATTTTGCACGTAACAGTAATAAATTAAGGTGTCATTAATGGCGTTTAAAAAACGAATTAATGTAATTGTACACTAATACTACTGACCGATTCGGAACAGTTTCTGTTCGGATAGAACTTACAAAAAGAATCTCGATAACTTAATTGCTAATAAATTTGGTAAAGCCAATCAGCGATAGTAATTTCGCCGAACGCTAAAGTGCACGCTTTCCACTACTAATATACATCGAAGAATGTTTATTCCTCTTTAGAAAAGAAATGCATGTATGTATATACATTATACATATACGTAAGAAGCCCGCGAAAAATCGAAGTAATGTGCAACAGTGACGAAAAACAGTTAATAATGAAAGAGTTAGGTAACACGATTCAACTAATACTTATATAAAATAATAATAATAGTAATAATAATAACCATAGACATGTGCTGTTGTTATAGATTTGCTCGCTACTTGGCTGTGTGAAGTAACGTTCAAAGGTGTCTAATCTAAAAATTTGTTTTGCGTTTTGTCTCGTCAAATCTAAACACACATCGACAGTGAAGATACGCGCCCTCGAGGCTTTCTTGATATATAATTATTATTACATTGTTTTCTCTCTTTCTCTGCTCTCTATACATTGACTACGAAGAGGGATTTGTTTCTTAGCGGCTACAAATAAATTAGTATCTTAAATACTTTCCAAATACAACTTGCACAAGTACTCTCACAGTCAGGATTGCATTATCTTCGATGCATGTCCAGAAATAAGCTTATCTCTCCATTAAAGATAGCGAGGAATCCAGGGGGCAAGGATGCGCTGACGTCATTTCTCGCATCCTGCTTCCTCGGTAATATCTAGTATACGTTTCGCGCTTCGGACTCATCGAGAATTTGTACCCATCATTTGAATCATCTACAAGAGAAGTTTCCTTCCCGCCTTCCATCCTTCGAAAAGTTGACAGCGACGATGACGACGACGACAAAAACGAAGACGACGACGAAGACACGACAGAAGAATTCAGCTTTCACTCTTTCCTCCCTTCAATCGCGTCGTGCCTCTCGGGCTTTTGGCTTCTCTAAGCTTGCGCGGCTCTATCCACCTTTTATAGGGCTCGCGGACAACTAATCAACGCCTGAGCTCGGCTCGGGACCTCGCTTTCAGACCGTTGACGCCTGCTGATTGTTGTTCTCGAGGGTGATGCTCGACGAGCACTCCTTCAGCATCGCTCGCAGCCGAAGAATCTCCTTCGACGCGGCTGCAAGGTCGGACTGTAGCTGCAGCTCCTTCTCGCGCAGGCGTTTGATGTCTCGTTGGCACGTCTACAAACAAACAAACAAATCACGATTAATACCGATCTTTATTTTTTTCTCTATGGTTCAAACGAATTACTAGATTATATAATGTCCTAACACTTACCACATTCTGTCTCAACAAGTCCAGCTTGTCGCACTTGAGCCTCGTGACTTCTTGCCTGAGCGTCTCGCTCTCGGTCGCAACACCGGATGGCCCAATCTCTTTGGCCACACCTCTAGCCTCGTGCGTCTCGGCGGAACTCATGCTCTCGAGGCCAGTGTCGCTGTCAGGATAGACGGCCTGATCGAGCTCGAGCTCACTGTTGAGCGAGCTGTCGTCGCTCTCGGAAATAACCCGTTGTTGCTGCTGTTGTTGCTGCGCCTCGCTGTGAAGGGCTGCGACAACGGCTGCGGCTCGTTCCTCGCGTTTGCGCAGGTTCTCGTGGGTGAGCCTCTGGAAACTGGACGAGCCAGAGGACCCGGCGAGAACGACGTTGCTGCTACTGCTGCACTTCTCGACGACGCCGCCGAGGCTGTTCTCGGCGATGCTCGAGGGCAGACCGTTCAGGGAACTCGTCTCGCGCTTTTCGTCGTCCTGTTGGACCGTTGTCAGGCTACTGCTGTCCTGGTTGTCGGTGTTGGAGAGACTGCTGTCTTGGCTGCCTAAGCTTGGGCTGTTTCTATCGGAATCCCTGGAAGAAAAGCATCGAAATGTTAAGTTGTAGTTATTTCTTTTTCTCGCTACATTGAATAATTCAGCTTTAAACGAACAAATTCAGATTTGTAAAAAGTCCTTCGCGAAAAATCTCGAGGTGCACAGCATTCGAGCGTATTCCAAAAGCGTCAGGCTATTGAGTAACGTTCGCGCTGATAAGCTAATTTACCCGAGTATCGATAATAAATTACTAGCTGCCCGACAGGTCTTATCACACGAACAAGCGTAAGGTTACGCAACTATCCTCACCTCCTGAGCGTGAGATCGGGCGAGCCGAGCGGACTGGACGGCTCGACGGACCTCTTCCCGGTCGCGAGTTTGCTGGTGGACTGTCGATTGCTGGGTGGGCTGGGCTCGAGGGATTGGGCCTTCTTGGACAGCTGCTGAGGCACGCTCTCGGTCGAGGCGTTACGCACCCGAGAGATGAGGGCCTTGCGAACGGTGTCAATAAACCGCGAGCCGGATCCACCGGAGCCTGAGCCGGACACGTCGTTTGAGGTCGGGCTAACCGGACAGCCACCCAGGTACGAGGGCAGGTTTCCGGCGCCAGCGCCCAGGAACTCGCTCGTCTTTGTCTGCAGCTCCTCGGTCAGGGATTCCAGGAGGGCTGACCGCGTTCGAAGCTGTCGTTGAAAATTCAACGTTATTTTCATTGAATTTTGCCGCATTACACGCTTTGCTCACGTATAACGAGTAAAATGAATAGACTGACTCACCTCGAGCTTTGAGAATTTCTCGGCTTTGTAGGCGGCGTTCTCGGCGTTGACGAGCTTCGTGAGGAGGAACTCTTTGAACTCGACTCCACGCAGAAAAACGGCGGGCGTCGGTAGGGTGGGCCCGAACCACGGAACGTCGTCTCTCGCAGTGATGCTCACTTTGTACCTGTGGAACATTGGAAAAGCAGCTCGGTTAGAGAGAGAGAGAGAGAGAGAGAGAGAGAGAGAGAGATAGAGAGAGAGAGAGAGAGAGAGAGAGACGAGAGAGACGAGAAATTCAATTTCAGACTCCGCCGACGCATCAAGCGGGGCCAAACCGCCGTCTCCGCGGTGAGCTCGAGGGCGGGTAGCGAGGCTTCTTCTTTCTTTCTCTTTAATTCGATTCCATTTGTCGCGGTCGCGCAGTTCGAGGAAGACAGTTTTGTGAGTAGGACTGGAAAACCAACCTGGTGTTTGCCGTGCACGGATCGATGACCTGGACGACGATGAACGCGTGCAGGAAGTGGCTGGCGATCATGTCGGGACTGAAGGGTGTGGCCTCCTCCTGGAAGATGATGGCGACGATGTCGTTGCCGATGTGTCGCTTCCTCTGCAGCTGCTGCGAGTCACCGGGACTGTAGGGCAGGAGCGAGGCGACGTGGAAGAGGACCTCCCTGCCCCGGAAGACTTCGTAGACCGCGGAGTCGCCGGTCTGTCCGTGCCGGGTGTCGAGTCCGCCGCGGTAGCCCTTGTGGTCCTTGAGGTCGATGCGCTGGCCGAGCAGGTCGAGGAACTCCTGGAAGGCCGGGGTTATCTGGCGATTGCCGAAGAGCTGCTCCTCGGTGACCTGGCGAGCTCGCTGGTGGAGCACGCCGAACTTGAAGCGGGACACCAGGGCGTGCTCGTCGTAGCGCGCGATCAAGCTGCCCGCGCCCGAGCAGACCACCGGCATCAGCGTGCTCACGCTCAGGCTGTCGTTGATTGCCTGGAATCGATGAAATTCATCCTTTAATAGCCGTTTATCGCCGTCGTAATTCGAGCCATCGTACGAATCGACCCAATAAACCGTGTAAAGCTACCAAAGGGAGGGATTCCCTCGTCAGAGTCGCGCACACTCGACCAACGAAATTCCTTCCCCCCGCTCGGCTCTCGGCACGTCCGTCAGCGTATACACTTAGACGCACAGCGCGCGCGAATGAATAATTCAGCAGGCAGCTGCTCCGGTGTTTTTAGCCTGTGCGCGAAAGAACCGCGCGGTCACAGGCATACACTCGAGTGCGCAGTGTATTATCTACGATGGTCGAGATTTTTGTTCGCTAATCCCGATAGACGCGACAAACGAAGAGAAAGGGCGCCGCGGAGAGTGAACCCGTTTTTCTACGTAATTTCCTTCGGTGAGCGAGCAAAATAGAAGCACGATCGCTAATTGGCGGCTAGTTAGCGTTCGTTATCGGGCGCTCGCTAAATTTTCGGCATTGACACGCTTTCCGCCGTCGCTCTCGCATTCAAAATTCGCGGGCGTTTGTCGCGCGGCAAAACAATCGCCTCGCGACCTTCTCTCGAGTCTCCGGGCTACAAATCCAATATAAGACTGCAGACGACGGTCTCTGATGGAAATCGAATTTATACAGGCTGTCCGTAGAACGCGGGCACGTGGCCGTTCGCGGATTACACGACGACAGCTTTCATCCGACACGGCCGCATCAGGTGCAGCAGAGCAGCGGCTTAAGAAAATAGAGATTACGTTCGCGTCGCTCGCTGCCTCTCTCGTTAAATATTTATGTCTTGGTCAGCGTCTTTATCTTTCATAACGCGAGCTGGTGCGGCGCGATAAGATTTTTTTAGCATATACAGCACCGGCGACTGGACTTCCGACCTGTCCGTGAAGAATTGTCATGCGATGTTTTATAAGCCACCGGACGAAGCGGCGAAACTCGTTACTCGGGCAGTTTGAAATTGGAAATCAAAGAGATAGGAAGGCGGCCAATTAAAGCTATTTCCGGAGCACGCGATATCCGTAATACAGAAGTCGCGGTTATTACAGATGCGCTGCCCAAACGTACGCATTTATACTCTTCCTCCTCGTCAAACGATCGCGACCCACTTCGCAGTTGAGTTTACTGTACCGAAAACAAAACTACGCCGCGGCTGCTATAATAATCCATCGGGAAAACTAACGACGCAAAAGCAGTGCAATCAGCGCATACCACAGCTAGTATAGCGCGGGACGATTGATCCCCGCTCGCGCGCGCACGCAAGGACGAAGGAACGCGCGATTCTTATCCCGCCGCCACCGCCGGGGAACTGTATTGTATACGCATTTTATTTCCACGGCGTAGCTTTCGTTGAAAATGCCGGAGAGATATAGCATTTGGTAATTAATTGCAATTAATTGCACTGCTTTCGGCTTGCATAATTTTCACGCTCGTTATTATCGGCGCTTATATGTGCGTTACGCGACGAGCATGTGCGCGCGCCGATAGCGGTTTATCGGAAGCGGAAGCTCCTCAACCTTGAACGGACAGATACCGCGGGTTACGGTTCAAGTTTAAAAGGCTTATGCTCGTGTAATTCTCTTTTTAATTACGTAGCGTAACACGATCAATCGGGCGAGACTCACCTTGACCATCTTGGCGGGCGAAGGATTGGGCCCGAGTGTGAGGGCTGGCACGAGCTCGTGGGTCGAGCCGGCTCTCAGTCGCAGTAGGACCCGCCAGTGTTCCTGTCCGGCCACCGTCTCCGCCTTTATCGAGACCAGCACGGGTCCGTTGTCCGAGTCTCTGCCGACGAGGTTCAGGTGTTCCTGAAAAATAACATCATATTAAAAAATGACGTATAATCGTTATTGACCGCGCGCGAACGCGTATGCGCTCATATTCGAGTTTTATTGCCCGAGAGCTTATACCGGGTAAACAAAGCCGAGTTCGATTTACGCGGCTCCTTCTCGCTGCTGCGCAATGACCACAATAATTCAGGCTATGAGAGCCATTATCGATAGCGCACTGCACAGCGCTATCCTGTTCTCGGCGCAATTATGCCGCAGGACCGTATCATAGCGGTCGGTATTGGGTTAGAAGGTGATCGACGACGACAAGGACGGAGAGAAGACGGTGAGCCGCGAGAAAAGGGTTATGCTCTCGCGGCGGGATTGGTTATCGATCGCGGCGACGCTTATATAGCTTTCTCGTAGACGCGCGCCTCGCGGATAGATAAAAGTTACGAGACACTCAACGATTCCCCGTGTCAATATCCACACACACACACACACACACACACACACACACACACACGCATACTCACTCACAAGCGGGCTGCACCCGGAAGAAAAACAAGAAAATTCCATTATTATATCGCTTCCGACGCGAAAATAGAAGAAAAGAAAGAAAGGGAATAATAATGGCCCGGCTGCAGCCAGTCCGATAAGGGTCCGGCGGCGACGTCGCGCTCTCTCATTGTTTTTCCTGGCAGGTACGCGACGTCGCCTATGTATACCGTATGCACAATGGAACGAGAATAAGCGAAAGAGAGAGAGAGAGAGAGAGGACGACGCACCGGCGTGCATGTGTGTATACATATAGTTAATACAGGCGCCAAGATTCTTTGTATGCGGCGGAGCTTTTTATTCGCTGCTGCAGGTGTGAGCGGAATGCTTTTTTCGAGGTGATTATAAATACGCCGCGCTGCTGCCATGTGATTAGAGTCGCTAACTCGGTGTAACGATACACACTCCGGGAATCGATGCGTGCAGCAATACAAGCCCTGGAGAGAAAAGTAATTACGAGAGTTTAAAGCGCGCGGGATTACCCGCGCTTGCTTCACGGGGATTCCCCGCAACATTTATGATCCACGAGGGGTTATAGACGCCGTGTGTCAGAGCGAGCTTTAAACTTTACCTTCGCCGCGTGCAAGCTCGATGGCCTCTAATGAATAAATTAATCCCGCTAAGCGTTTTTCCCTTCTTTACTAACTGCTTTGATTTTCTCCAGAGGTTGACTCTCGCTTTCTTACCCTCCGCGCGCGGGGAATAAAACTCTTCGAATCTAACTTTTCGCCGCTCTCTCTCTCTCTCTCTCTCTCTCTCTCTCTCTCTCTCTCTCTCTCTCTCTCTCTCTCTCTCTCTCTGCTCCGAATACATATTGGAAAACGCGCGGCGATGATTTGTTTTCACTTTGCGAGGAAAAAAAATAATCAACGACTCGGCGAGCCAATCGACGATAATACGGGCCCTGTGTTTTATGCAACTGCGCGCGCGAGTTTCTCGTTGAAAGAGCGCTTATATGCGCGTGGAATTAGCTCGCTTCTAGCTGCCGATAGTTCGTGCGCCGGTATACTATACTTTGCGCGCGCGGCGTGAGTCATGCGATGGCTCATTGTATGCGGGATCGATGCGCTGCAGTAGCTAACGCACGAGTAGAAATGTGCTATCGATCGCGGGATTTTCGGTCTCTCTTTAAAACGATCTGAAGCTGTTCCGTCATTATTATAATATTATACGGTTGGGCGTTAAGAACAAAGGGAAAAAGTACTCTCTCAAAGTAACTTATATCAATTTTCTTCTACTTTAACAATGCAGCGCGGGGTACAGTAGCGCAGAGCCTTGGGCTATAAGTCTCTGTCGGAAAATTCTGTTTACTTCAGCTCGCGGAAAAATTCTCTTTCTCCGCGCGCTACGGCCGCGAGAGATAAGGGTCGCGAACTGTAGTTCCTTCGCTATACACAGGTATACGCCGCATGGACACTTTGTATGCTAAGTTCGCGCTTCCTTTCCCGTAAAATCTAACGAGTCCTTATCTAAATTGTAATCTCTCGCGAAAGTAGGTGCGGTGAATACGAAAGTCGATATAAGCACACACCACGCGCGCGCCCGCGAGATAGAGAGAGAGAGAGAGGCGTTTAACGCGATCGTTTTCGGAACTCAACCCAGCCTTGAGTATCGCTCTAATTTGTCCGTGGCTCAATTACGAGTTCTCTGCACACACACACACACACACACGATCGTCGGCCCCGAAAACTAGCAATTAACCGTCGAACAATATACAGCCCCTATATAACGATATAGCCGAACAAATAAGCCGAGAGAGAGAGAGAGGTAAACTTTCCGTGATGCGCATAGCTCCATATTAAATTTCCCCCGCACACACGTACGTACATACACATCGTTCCGCGGCAGAAAGCGAGTCTGGCGGGCTATTCAAGTTTCCGCGTAAATAAATAACGCGCCGACGCATTCACTCTCTTTCTCTCGCGAACGAACGGCGGGAGAACGAGGGAAAAAGGAGGAATTGAAAAATTCGCGCTGCAGCCCTACAGCCTCGAGCCGGGACTTCCGTGCTGTGCATACGCGAAGGAGAAGAAGCCGTGGAGCTGAAGTTTTCGGTGTTCAGTGTGGGCAGCGACGGTGTAAAATATCCGGAATTTGATTTTCGAAATTTTCGCGAAAAAGTGGAAAAGATCAGAGAAGAGAGAGACTCCGGCAAACGTAAGGAGAGGCAGAAAAGAGCAAGCGCAGTGTATGTATATAGGGAGCGAAGTGCCTCCTTATGAACATTGTGAATTCGCACAGTGTGAGAACGTTCCCACTCCCACGCCGCCGGAGAGCGGAATGGTGTATACACTCTTTTCCTGCTTCTTTCTCTCGCTCGCTTCATCCGCGCGCACCCATACTAGTACACTCCGCGCTACTACTACTACTCTCTTTGCATTTCATTTTATAATTCCCTCTCCACGTCTCCGCTGCGGAGGCTCTTTTATTTTCATTGCTACATGCGAAAAATCGTCGATTCGTCGCGATTCCCCCTCGCTCATCGTAATCAAATGTCGCGCGCGAGAGAGCTTCACCGTACTGCAGTGTGCGTATAATAAAAATCTCGCTTTGTGTCGAACATATCACGCGAGTCACTCGATGAAAGGTCGATTGCGGCTAGGCTGAAAAATTAATCGCGCCGTCTGGTCGTCCAATTATAACGCAGCCCCGTAAATTTTTATACATCCAATGTAATGCTCGCCTCCCACTCTCTCTCACTCTCTCTCTCTCTCTCTCTCTCTCTCTCTCTCTCTCTCTCTCACTCGCTCTCGGACTGAAAAGCGAGCTTTGTATACATACATCTTTCACGAGCCCTCGCCGCCGGCGGGCTTTTGAAAAAAAGAGCGCGCGCGACGTCTGGATTCCCTCGACGAGCGTAAACACACGTACGCACACACACAGTGACGAGGATGCGGAAGTCGTTAAAGGCGCGCGCGGGAAATGCAGCAGCAGCAGCAGCAGTAGCAGCGAGGGTCTATGCCTTTTTTCCCTTCCTGTGCGCGAGCGGGAGATACTTTTTTCTTTATACCCGAGACGATCCGTGTATACACTATAGTGTTGTACCTGCTTAGAAGAGCGAGAAAGAGATGGGTATCAGGGCGTAAGGCGCCTAATTGGCTCGGAAGGATGCGTGAACTTTTTTCCGCGTTGTTGTTTCCCCGATTGCCGCGCGCGCGGACATTAGTTTTATTGTCCGTGCGTTTATCGCACGCGCGCGGTTCCTTCATTTTTTCTTCTACTTTCAGAGAGAAGTCGCCTCTCGAGTACGCGCGCGCCTGATTTCCCCGGAGAGGCTAACTTGGAGAAAGAGCCGCTGCTGAGAGCTTTTCTTATAGCGAGCGCAATTAACGCATCGTCGAGGAGCGCCGGGATTCTTCGGTATAATCTCGAGAAAACGCGCGATAATCCGACTCCTGAATTTTTTGCACGTTGCGCAACCGCTCGCGGAGGCATTTTTCCAGAGTGATCTGTCGCCGCAGCTACCGAAGACAAAAGCGATCGACGCGACTCGGAAAAAAGAAATACATAAGTAGACTTTTGTTTTTATCGCGCGCGTTAAATCCGTCGCGTTGAAATTCCCGTTTTTATCGTCGCAGTCGCGATACACTTTAATTTACTGCGCTCGTGTTTTAAATTACAAAAGCAAATTGACATTCCTGCAGCGCGCGCGAGGGATAAGCTCTATCTGTAATACGCGAGAAATTACGAGTTGCGCTTTTATCGTTGCCACGCGCGCGCGCAATTCGTATAGGTATATAAAGTTGATGCGAACTTACCCTGCCGACGAAGAAGCGCCTGTAGCACTTGGCCGTGTCGTCCTGGTCTATCCTGGGCTGCCAGGCCGGTTGGGCCGGCAGGAGAGCTCTGCCGGCCGAGTCGAGGGTGTGCCTGTGTTCGGTGCCGTCGAGCCAGTATCCCGGCGGCGTGACGACCATCGGAGGTGGCAGGGCCGTGGCTGCCGCCTGCTGGAGGGCCGACTCCATGAGGGACCGACCCATCGGGGCCTCGCCGACCGGCGAAGGTACCGGTGTCGGTGTGCCGCTCGCCTGCGCGCTTGTACTCGTGTTTGTTCGCTCATCGCGAGATGTCTGGAAAAGAGAACCAATGCCAAGGGTTATTATTATATTGGAGATCGAGTTTATAGTTATTCCCCGCGTTTGAAAAGTTCGCATCCTCTCTTTCTCTATCTACAGAAATAGAAAGCGCGCAAGAGCCGAGCGAAATAACAGTTCCGTCATCATCGCGTCGAGCAATATCGGAGAGAGAGAGAGAGAGAGAGAGAGAGAGAGAGAGAGAGAGAGAGAGAGAAGAGAAAGATTTCATCTGCAGGCTCGGCCGAGCGCGCAATAAAGCCGATGTTTATATTATCGTAACTGTACTATTGTTCGTGCGCCGCTGCAGCCGGGAGAGAGAGAGAGAGAGAGAGAGAGAGAGAGAGAGAGAGAGAGAGAGAGAGAGAGGAGGTGTCGATTCGAATCCTTACGGTATACCTGCTTTTCCGCGGAATATAACGCGCGCTCGCTCGGCCGTCTTTTTTGCTCGTCTCGCGCTCGGCGCAATTAAACGGCTCCGCAAGAAATAACACTCTTGCAACGCTGCAACGGCGGCCAGCGTAATTGTAACGACGGAGAGAAAATCTTGCTGCCGCTCCTTTTTAAGGCGCTCGCGCGATTTATAAACGAGGTGCTTTTCTCTCTGCTGCAACAACGGAATGAAGTCGTCGTAGTCGAGCGCGATGACGTGGGCTCCCGCTCATACTCGCGCGCAGATGAAAATTGAATTCAGTTGTTCTCTCTCTCTCTCTCTCTCTCTCTCTCTCTCTCTCTCTCTCTCTCTCTCTCTCTCTCTAGCCATGCAGCCATGAACTGTATACGCTTGGTTTATCTTCTCTGTGTACCTGCGTTTATTGCATACACAAAGACAACCCTACTGCGAAAGATATGGAATTTCACGTGCAGCTAGGTTACGTCAAATTTATCTACGCTGGCCAATCCCATTCCGAGAGAGAGAGAGAGAGAGAGAGAGCTAATATTTTTCAATTCAGTTAACTACGTAGTATAATGCAGCAAGGCTCGCTCTCCCTCCATTAACACCAGCATCACGCGCGCTGTAAAAAGAAGCCGCGCGCGAGATTTCCTGCATCCGTCCCGACACATTCGATGCTAATTAGTTCCCCGCGCACATATAAAGCCTGAACTCTATGCATACTGCACTATACACCTGAAACCTTTCGATCGGACGCAGGTGCGCGCTTCTCCGGCTGCATAATACACGCGCCGCTATACGCGGTTAGCCTGATAATGCTCTTTGGCTCCGAGCCACGCCACCTGCACAGGAAAAGGAGCGAGCAATGTGTATTTTTTCACTCGATTCTTTCTCCCTCTATCGGCGTTTTTGGCGACCGTTGCATTTTTAATGAGGCGCCAACTCCACCTCGATCGCCGACAGTTTATTTTAATGCACACACACGCTGCCAATTCAATCCAGCCACAAAGAAAGAGTTTCGTTTAACGAGCGCAAAAAAAAATTATATTCAAAATACATACACGGGCAATCCCGGCGCCGCAATTAAAATTTCCATACGACTCCCCCGCGACGTGTACGTCCCCTCCTCTAGAGCAACGTTTTTTTTTACGCGCACACTACTAGCGTTCACGGCTGGTTAATGAGGGGGCGCGGGCTAAACGCAGAATGGGGCTTTTTTCGCTTTTCGAGCGGCAGAGACTTTCTTCGCTCTGAATTATACGTAAGTCCGTTATCGACTGTAAACCGGCGGCGGCAGACTTTCGCTTTCTCGGAACGAAGTTAAAAAAATTCAAACTCGGCCCCGATGGCGTGTATATCCGGAATCGCCGCCGCGCAGAAATAATAAAAGCCGAGCGAGCCGTAAAACGTTTTCTCCATTGTGTATAGCGGTGGGCGCAAGAAATCACTGATAAATTTAACGACTTCCACTGCTAGACTCGCGGAAAAATCTCCGGGATGTAATAATAACGGGGAAAAAAGTTATCGCTGTATTGGCGCAATGAAGTATGCGCGTATAGGCGAAGCTCCATCGACAGATTATTCGCCAAGAAAGCATCGCTGTGGTTTAGAAAGCTCGTGAAAGCTACGCGTATAAACTGCATCACATCAGATGTCACGACGAGACGCGGACGCGTTTTCTCGCGGCTGATTTGTTCTCTTCCGATTATAGCCTCTCTCGCACGCACGACCTACAAACATACCTATACCTAGTTCGTTAAATGCATACTCTCGCTCGATATCGTAATTCGTCGATAAATCGCGCTCGATATGAAATTCAGATGGCGCATGCTTCCTTTTCTCCCACTGCGTCACAGAGCTGAGCACTCTGAATCAGCTTTTTGTTTACACGCGCGTAAAGTTCGACGGCGCGTTTACAATTTTTTGCTCGCAGCTCCCCTCTAGTGTACAGCACATAGCTTTATACGCGAGAGAGAGAGAGAGAGAGAGAGAGAGAGAGAGAGAGAGAGAGAGAGAGAGAGAGAGAGAGAGAGGTTTTTTACGGCCGATGCGCGGGTGTGATTTTATTTTTTCACGCGCCTACGTGTGTGCGGACACGGGGGATGATCTTTGCGAGAGAGAGAGAGAGAGAGGAGTTTTACGCGCGCCGATGAATGTAAAAAAAAGGAGAACGCCGATTCGCTCGGTAAAGCCTTATCCGTTTACTTTTACGAGCGATCGCGTAAGTTTTATTCTCATTGCTGCCCGCCGCGCGTGTGTCTCGAGAGCAACGAGGGAGGATATTTATTTATACTCTCGGAAGGATGAATTATAGCGAGGATGAAGCTACCCACATAGTACGACGTGTCTATAGAGAAAACTATACAAATAATAGAGCTGGTACGATGAGCCCATTAGGCGGAAGTGTGCGCTCACGACCTTTTGAGCCGTTATACACGACGAGTCACGCCTGCCCTTGTCTTCAGAGACGTACATCCCAGCGGGTGTTTATTAACGCGGAGGTTAATCAGCTGACGCTGCGCAGCCCTCCCCGAAATTTCGGGGATCTCCTCCCTCCCTCTCTCGAGAGTCAGTCCTTTATACACATGTAGCCATAGCGCGTAATCCCGAGCTCGTAATCGGTTGGGGATTATCGTTGCTCATCTCTGCGTAAACGACCTCTGATGCGTCGTGTGCGATGGAATTTCAGTTTTTCTTTTGTTTTTTGCTTTCAATCGTCGACGCGCTCGATGACGTAGCGAGGTACACTCGAGTTTGACGAAGAGCACGGTGGGAACAAATCTCCTGGAAATTATTTATTATTATTTAATAACAACGCATTATAATTATACACACAATCGCAAAAATGTACAACGCGTTTGTAACGGAGAGAGAAAAAAGCACTATCGGGCCGCGTCAGCTTTTTAAAAATAGACTGTGCGCGCCGCGAGATGACGACGATCCTTTTCACCGCTCTCGACGGAATTCGATTGTCCTCTCGACGAGTTTCTCTCCATCCTGCCGTGAAACTCGCGCGCGCAGCTATCACGACTTTGGTTCCCCTCGAAAATCGCGATCCAAAGATAGCAGAGCGCGCACCGGTTCCTCTCGCTGGATAAATTTAGAGGAAAAGGAGTCGTTGGCTTTTAGAAATGCAGCTGCGCGCCGGCTATGCGGGCTGATGCACTTTCAAGGGTTGGCCGTTAGAATAATACGACGGTGAGGTTGCGCCGGCGTTATTATTGTTATTGTTGTAATACCACTCTCCGTTCAAGGGGAAAAGTGGCATCCATTAGCGATTTTTATTGGAGACTCGTTTTCAACTTGTCGAAAGAGTTATAAGAAGAGAGCAGAAGTTTCCGGTATTCTCTCGGGATGTATTCGTGAGCTATGAATACGAAGCTATACCGATATTTTCGTTCGGAAAGCTTACGCAACAACCGCTAATATAAAAAGTATCAATTAATCAACTCGATAATTTTAGCTTTCGAGCGACGACGCTCGCTGTACTTACATGATTCACGCGGTAATTCAATTGCTGGTTGACGAGCCGCGACGCTAGAGAAAAATGCCTAGAGACTGTTATTCTCATTTTGCTGCGTATCGCGCATACTTTTTCTGCGCTGTCGGGACGCGCGGATCAAAACAAGCGTCGAAGGATTAAGTACCCTGCGAAAAACGCAGAACGAAGCGTAACGCTGTCTGGTCTAATGACTCGACTCGAGAGAAAATATACCCTCTCCGCTGCATTAACGATGGAAGTCGAGTAATAAGTAAGCGCGTGCAACATCGTGCAAGCACAGGAAAGATCTAAAAGCGAATTAAAGAGCTGTCCTTGCGCGCGAATCCGGGTTATATACTCGTAGCGCGAGAGTCCTTTCATCTACAGCGTAATTCCGTCAACGCGCGCGAGTTGCGCTCGTTAAGCCATCGTCTTCTTCGAAAAAAGTGCGCGCTGTACTGCCACAGATTTGAATTTGAAATTTCGCGAAAATCCGTGGGATAATTTCTGGTTCTCCAAGCAACATTCCGAAGGCATCAATTATTCTACAAGTTATATACGAGCAGACAAGTAGTTTTTTTCGTAAAGTCCTTCGTTGATATCCACGCGACTGCTTCGACTTATCGTTTTACAGAAAAAGGAACTTTGAATAAAAAACGGTGAATAATGAGCGAACCTGAATACATAGAAAAACTACTTGCGTAGTTATCAACGGTGTGCCTGCTACGTAATGATCCATTGACTACGTGCCAACCACTTACAGACGCCGATGATGCGACAGTAGCCAAAAAAGCATAGACATCGAGATGTAAGCAAACGATTTGCATTTCGATCGTACAGGGTTGTTGACAACTCATCTCCAGATTCGCGGAAAGATAGGAAAATCGCGATTCGGTACAGAGATATAATAAATTATTCAGGCTCTGCCCTCGAGCGCACGGGAAAAGTATAGCTATATGCACGCAAGAATGCGAATGGAAATACAGAACAGTAATGAATTTTGCATCACGCAGTCGAGTCCCGAGCTTTCTTTGCTCTGAATATTGCATGCGTAGAAAGACTTTAATTTTCCACTCTGATTACTTTTTCAAAGCCTCATCGACAATGCGCCGCGTTCACTTCTGTACATCGGAAGGAGAACAACAACGCGCAGGATTATTCCTCGTCTGATGTGTATATATTTATAAATTATTCTCGCGGACTCCGATGTACGGAATAGAATGAGAAAGAGAGAGAGAGAGAGAGAGAGAGAGAGAGAGAGAGAGAGAGAGAGAGAGAGAGAGAGAGAAAAGAAATCTGAAAATAATTGCAGGAAGCGTCGATCGTACCACCAACGACGACGACAACTGCATACGAAAAAAGACTGCGTAGATGCGCTTCTTTCTCTCATACACTGTCGAGTGAATTATCGCGTATGCGTATCCCGCACGCGTACGCGCTCGCGAGTATTTATACGGAGACTTTCGCGCGTGTGCTGCAGCCGCGTGTCTAGAGAGCGCGAGCGGCTATATTTATAGAACTGCGGCGATGACACGACGAGAGCGAGCACATTCCGTGCTTTTCGGCAGGAAAGCCGCGTTATTTGTGTAATTTCGAGCTCGCCGCGGGATTTTCGAGAATTTTAGGGAGAGAGAGAGAGAGAGAGAGAAAGAGAGAGAGAGAGAGAGAGAGAGAAGAGTGCCTCGTCGCTATCTGCACGCGCGTTGTTTAAAGTCTCGTATTGACGTTGCGAAAATCGATACATGTCCATAATATAAATTCATACACCGTGATGTACGGGAGGCGCCACAATGCGGTGTATACACTGCGCGGCGCAGACACGCCCGCATGAATTTATGCGAAACGCCGGACTCGTCGCCGGTCGAAAGTAAAAGTTGCTTCGTCGAAAATTCATCGACCTTACTCTCAATGCACATGTAAGGTGTGCAGTGAGCTATTGCACGCTGACACCACACGACGATAACAGTTTTTTCAATCGAATACGCGCGGAATAATACAGACATAGCGCTGCGCGGAAGAGAACACGCTTTTTACGAGCGCGAGATATTTTCGTCCCGCGTGCGCGCATCGCAGCGCATTCGGAATAATAAGGGGCTGCACTTGCTTGCGAAACTCTCGTCGCTGCGCTCGCGCAGAGAGCGCAGTTCGACCGAGCGAGCCGTAAAAGCCAACTGTAATCTGCCTTTCATCTACGGCGCTCGCTCGCGCGCGGCTTCGGAGCAGCAAAGCGAGTGCACCGGCGAGAGAGTGAGAGAGAGAGAGAGAGAGAGAGAGAGAGAAATAACGAGCGGGATTTTTGTTTAACATTATAGCGCGCTAATTACCAAAGTTTTCTTGTCTCGGTTTTTGCGTCGTCGCTACGAAAATACACACAGTTAGCGACCTTCCTCTGCCCGTCTCTGCTGCATAAACAGATTGCAAAAACTTGTTGGAAAACTCCTGCTTATGGCGGCGATGTTTATGTAATCGCGCGTCATCGGGGAGACAATGCCGCCCACGGCATACGTAGTCGAACTTAATCCACTCGATGGCTCCTTTCGCCTCGAGTGTATTGTGTGTACGGCATGCCGTGTATCGGTATATACTTCCCGCTGACCTCGGCTGTAATAACCGAACTTTCGCTCCGTTATACATTTGTGTACTATCCTGCGCGCGGCCTATGAAAATTTTACACTGGCAAGCTGCACGCGTAGCGGGATTTCGGATGAATGCAGTATACGGACACACAGACACGTATATACGTATAGCATCAGCAACTATACATAAACGCTAACAATCCCGACCACGTGTAAATGAGAGGTATCGTTGTACCTTCTAATTTTCGCCCACGCGGAAAATCTTGCCCCGGACTGTACCACGCGCGCGCATGTAAGCACATAACACGCGTGCCCATGGGTATAAGAAACGCGGAAAGCGTGTGTTATACTCGCGGTAGTTTATGCGCGTGTGTGTATACCTGCGGGCGGATCTGCGGCGGGGTTTTATCGAGTTAGCCGATTACGTATCCCCCGCAATGCAAAGGAATACCAGGCGCCGAGGAAATTTATCGCCCGCCCTCTATGTGTATACGCGAGCGCACAATAATCATCGCGCGCGAACTTCATTCCATTATATTGTTTGCGGCTCCGTATTGACGCTTCGCTCCATTATATTTCTTTCAGCTCCAAATGCCGCGAATATATCTCCGCGGCCATCTGCCCAAGTGCTCTATAAATAAACTCTGTCGTGCGCGCGAAACTTTGATAATATCCTTTCTCGCGAGAGCCTAGGAAAAAACACGACTCTCTCTGTACAGAGCACAACGACAACAACAACAGCAACAACTGAACAACACACAGAACTGTATTATGTATATGTATAGGTGCATACCATGGCAAACATTATCGCAGGAGAAGCCAAGGAGAATCGTAGAGCCGAGCGAGTATAGAATACACACACAGAGAGAGAGAGAGAGAGAGAGAGAGAGAGAGAGAGAGAGAGAGAGAGAGAGAGAGAGAGAGAGAGAGAGAGAGAGAGAGAGAGGAGACTTCCGCACTGGCGAAAAAAAGGAAGCCGACTACATAGCCAGGCTCTCTCGCACTATCGACAACCTTCATCGTCCTCCGCCGCCTCTATCTCGCTCCGCCATAAAGCGGCATGGAGAGACGCGCGCGCGGCACGATTCTCAGGAGAGATAGGACGAGGACGACGGGGCTGATTTGCCGCGATGCGCGCGCACGATTGTGACTCATCCAGCCCGAGTCTAGAGAGAGAGAAAGAGAGAGAGAGAGAGAGAGAGAACAGGGCGCTTCGTCGTCGGAGAGAAAAGGGTCCGTCCTCGTCGTCTAGACTTATCTCTCTCTCCTCTCTGTGGCGCACCCGCTTAACGCATTCTGCGTAACCACTCGCCCGCGCACACTACACTCGCTCTCTCTCTTGAGGGGGAGTGCGCTTCTCGAGTTTTCTTTTGCGACGCGGCTTTCCTCCTTCGCTCTCTCCCTGCAGGATTTTTTTAATTAGGCGTCGAGCCCTCTTCTCGAGCTCTCGCTGAACAATTAACTCCGCAGAGCTCGCCGAATCAAATTTTCAAACGCGCTGAATTCCGAAGTCTCCGCTGCACGCGCATTACTCTTTTCCCGCGGCTAAAGCGATTATACGCGCCGCGCGCGCGCGAGTAGAGCAGGATTTACTGGAGCGTAAAGCGCCGGCCGATACGCGCTGGGCAAATAGAGTGGGCTGATTGAACTTGGCACTATCTCTCCGCCTGTGTGCGGCGCGCGCGTGTTTACTGAAATAACGAGGGACCTGGATATAAGGGAACAACGCTGGACTGGATATAAGGGAAGAAACGCCGCGGCTTGATTGTTACATCGCTGGCCTGATTCGGACTATTGTTCGAATTGCGCGAACCATGTGGGACACGCGAATGTATAAGGTGCTGTTAATTCGGCCATATACCGCGTATAACAATGAATCGAAAACAGAGAAAGTATGCTGGGCGCATATCACCCTCGGGGAAACCCTATAGTTTTGCGTCATCGTGCAGGTGAACACACACACACACACACACACACACACGCACGCACACGCACATACAGAGCAAACGGACACGAGAAACCCCACGCGCGTAAGGCTACACATCCCTTCAACCCCCCTTTTTTCCGGGAATCTCCCGAACAACGTGACTCGCCAGGTATACGAGGGCTGAATGTATCATCGCGGCTCGCGTGAATCAAGCCCCGCCGATATGTACGTACGTGTATACATATACCTATTCAGTCGCAGCTCCGTGCGCGCATCTTCGGATTCTCTCGCGCTCTGTATACGCCCTTATGGACGCACACGAAGTTTGCTCGTATGAATACCAGAGCAGCTCTCGTCGATTGGTCCGCATATCGGCTTCCGCGTCTTTCCGGGTTTTCCGAGAACACACCGCACCGCACGGGTTATTACGCAAGCGCAGCAAAAGACAAGGGGGTTGGTATCTCTGCGCTCTCGGATAAGGAAAACGCGCGTTGTTGCTGAATCATGCGATCGCCACCTACTTGTCGCACGCGATCGGCAAATCATAGAGTCTCGAGTTTTGGACGAAATCGATACATAATACGATCGATATATAGACGTGTGCCCTCTGCTCCTCCTCCATCCGAACTGCATCGCGCACAAGCGGACGTGTATATTGGCAGAGAGTCACGCGAGAAAGGAGACAAAAGTTGCGGCTGACCGTCGAATCGAGCAACTATCGGCAGAGAAGGCCAACTTCTGATTGAAACTCGGGCGGTGAACGTCTCTCTCAGTCTGTGTTGTTAGTTATATGCACCGCGGCTTTGTGGACACACGCCGGAAGGACCAAGCAGAGCAGCGCAGTCTCTTCTTAAATGTCACTTGCATCGGCTTGCGTGAGAGACTCGCCTGTGTGAGCGAACTGCCGCAAGTTTTAATTAGGAAATTGATCGCTGCCGGGCCCGTCGAAAACTTTGACTCGCTGCTCCGTCTCTGCTATTGCAGAAGGTTGTTATTTGCTCGCGGTGTATAATACGTTATGCAGTCTGACGTTCCTCTTCTTCTTCCTCGCAGTCGTAGGATTTTCCGGCTACCTCCTTGATTAATTTTCGCAGAGAGTTTTACAGCCGTCGCAGCGGCTTCTTCTTCGCTGAATTGCGAGGCGGAAGAGAAAAACGCGCGCGCGCTGTTATACCTCGAGGAGAAGGTAAATACGGAGAAGTAGAGACAGTCTTTGTTTGCCCCGCGCGAGAGGGTGGCTCGTTCTGAAATGCCGTTTACTCGTACTGCCCGACCGACCTACCTCCGTCGAGTCTATACCATACGCGCAAAAATCCACGAGCGCCGACTTTCGCGTTCGTTATAACCACAAATGGCCGTCGTGGTATAGTATTATATGCTCTCGTTATCGTCGCGATGGCTTCCCTCGCGGCAACTCCGCTATTAATGACGCCATACGGCTTTATACCCCCTGCTGCGGTTTTCTTTCACCACCGCGTCATGAATGCTCGATCTTTTTACCTCGTACCTACTGCGCGCAGGTAGTATTTTTCTCACATAGGTTTGTACATGTGTGAAAAAAATGAGAGATCGTTAGACTAATCCGCGTGCGCAGTCAGTACTTACGGTGCTGTACGTCAGCGGAACGACCTTTGATTGGCGGGCACTCACCTGAAACAAAAAACCAGAGGGAATTTTTAATTTTTTATTGCATTTCTTACAGTCGGACGGAAAGTCCAACGCTAATGTCCCGATCAACAACGACGGCAGAGGGGGCGGGACACTTTCGTTCGCGGAGAAGCTGCAGCGCGGAAAGGCGCACGAACGACGTGAGCTAATTAATTTTAACCGGCACCGCTCGACCGAAAAATCTTTATTGCTTTCTGCAGCGACGCGCGCCGAGAATAAAAAACTCACTCAGCCATCCCTTTTCCGCGTTTTCCAGCGCGCGACTGCCCACGGCGCCGTCGCGACAATTAGCTCCGGCGAGCGAGTATAACGAAAAGCTCGTTATTGCAAGACGCGCGAGCCCTTTTTACGGACGTTTTACGGTCGTTTCTCGGCTGCTTTTGTGACGAACCGTTCCGAGCGTATGGAATCCGGAAACGATCTTTTTTTTGCTTCCACTCCCGGAATCGCTGGAAATATTGCAACTTTGTAGCAAACACTTATGTCTCTTGCTTTGAAAGAAGAAGCTGCTTATTAAAGCTTTGGCTGCGTTTTTTAAGACAGTTTTTACTCTCCGCAGTGTATAATGCGTGTCTCCGACTCGAGAAAGGCGTCACAAACAAGCGCACATATGCGGACAAAGTGATTTTCCACGATTTCGGATCGAAAAAAGGTTAAGGGGACCTAACCACCTTAAACCGACTTTTGAAAATCAAGTAAAAAATTGATAACAGATCGGTTGTCTACTGTTTTTGGGGTCGCTGATCACGTTTTCACTATCAGATTTGCATAAAATTATTTTGTTTAGAAAAATTACTATCCAGAAGTCAGTTTTGAAGGTTATAGGATTTTTGATATGAGACTTCTTTTTACAATTCTTGAAAATAATTTAGTGTGTAAATGTGGTGGAAATATCAAAATGTATGAAGAAAGTTGTAGTGGATTGGGTGGAAAGTATAGTATTACTTGTGATAAGTGTAAACATGATACTTTTTTTTTAATTGCAAGAACATTGGTAAAAAATCAAATATTTATGAACTAAACAGACGTAGTGTTCTTGCCATGAGAATAGTTGGGGGTGGCCTTGAAAGCCTCAGAAGTTTTTGTTTTTGTGGAGTGATGGATTTTCCTGCTCCAGTGCATAACTCAAGTTTTACTAAAATCAGAAAACAGCTATTAAACGTTACCTGTGATGTTGCTCATAAATTCATGACTGATGCCGTTGAAGAGGAAATCAAACTTACTCAGAATTCAAGCAAAGAAACTGTTGAATTTGATGATTCCAATCAAGAAGCTATTCGTCGATTAAGTATCGAAAATTTAGAACAGGAAGAGATATGTCAGAGAATGAATCGGAGTTGACAAATACTTCAGACGAAGTTGTAGCTTGTACGCGAAACATAGGTGTTCAAGGTGATGGTACATGGCAGCGTCGAGGTCATAGATCGTACAATGGTGTTTTTATAATTATTGGACAAGAAAGTGGAAAAATCATTGATATTGAAGTGCTTTCCTCATACTGTTTACAGTGCAATTTATATGAAAAAATTCATGGATCTGAAGGGACTCCAGAATGGCAAGAATGGTTTATTGCGCACTTACCATCGTGCACTAAAAATCATATTGGCTCATCCGGATCAATGGAATCTTCAGCCATTGTGGATATTTTCTGTCGCTCAGTAGAAAAGTATGATGTAAAATACGTATCTTATTTGGGCGATGGAGATTCTTCAACATTCTCAAAAATTTTGGAAGCAAAGCCGTATGGTAATCATGTAGTAGTTACGAAGAAAGAGTGTTGTGGCCACGTGCAGAAGAACATTAAAAGAAAAAATTAAATCAATGATTCTTTCCGATAAAAAGAAAATTGGTGGAAAAGGGCGCTTGACAGATAAACTAATAGACGAACTACAAACATATTATGAAAATGCTATCAGAGGAAATTCTGATTCTTTAGAAGACATGCCCAGAGCAATTTGGGCCATTTTTTTTCATAACGGTTCAACTCATGAAAATCCCCAACATCTGTATTGTCCTACTGGATCCGGATCTTGGTGCAAATATCAAAAGGCATTAGCAGAAGGTAAAGAACAAGATTATCTCCATCCTCCAGCAATACCAAAAGCAATTTTAGATGAAATTAAAGATGTGTTTAAAAAACTGTCTGAGCCGGAGCTTCTTAGAAAATGTTTAGGTGGACAGACTAAGAATGCTAACGAGTCCTTCAATAATGTTTTATGGAACATCGCACCAAAGACTAATTTTGTTGGACTTGAAACATTAGAAATATCAGCATATATAGCGTGCATTATGTTTTCGACTGGCTGGAAAGGATTATTATTTCTCATGTGTAACCTTGATATTGAACCTGGCAAAAATGCATTATCTGCTACAGTGATAAAGGACCAATTACGTATCAAGGAAGCTGAAAAACAAACAGAAATGAATTCAAAAGAAGCACGAAGATTGAGAAGGCAATTGAATATTCCCACTGCTGATAATGAATATGTCAGTGGCGGATACTGTAATTTTATTTTAATTGTAAGTGGCGTGTATAAAAAGCACAAATACAACATTTAAAATTTTTTAATTGTAATTTTTCATTCTAAGATTATATGTTTTGCTTACAGATTTGGCTTGGCGTATTCAGAGGTCTAATAAGTATTGAGACGTAGTCAGATAATTAAAAGTATTATGAGAAGTTATCAAAAAAGTATTCAACTATACCAGTCGCTATTAGTCTCAGTCAGTAATGAACACAAAAGTTTGCAAAAGTGTAAAAAAGTGAATAATGTGATATATATTGAACAAAAATGTAATATTAATAAAAAAAATAGTGAAAATACTTATAACTGTGATATTTAATGTTATTTGACAAAAGTTAATATTGAGATGATTAAGTATTGTTCACTGACCGCAAAATTCAAGCGTACTGAAGCATCATATTACAACAAATCAATGGTTATTTTGTTCGTTGTGAGTGTTCTCATGGTCCGAGTGTAAGATTTTGAAAAAGCTTTTGAATCCTGCGGTCAGTAAAAAAACAGCATGCTTATTAGCATAGCTATTTTTGAGCATATAAGGTCATAAAAAAAATATTTAAAAATGTTTTTTTTTCGTTTTCACTATATATAACATATATTATAATGTATTTTAAACATCTATCAGTTTATTTATTTTATTTTTTTAAATATGACAGCATAACAAACATTATTTTAAGGTGGTTAGGTCCCCTTAAGCTGAAACGAGCATAGACTGAAAAACTATGGTCTTGAGACGCTCTTCGAAAAAAACCAGTTATGGTAGGTTCGTCGCTCAATGATTGGAAAGCGACTCTTATTTTTCTATAGGTCATCTTGATAACATGAGTTCTCTGATATTAATGGGAAATTTATGCATCATGCATAAATAAAGACAATACGATCCTAATACCGGGACAATTTTTTCACAGTTTTTTTCAAATTATTCCGACTAATTCGATTTGTCATCGTTTATTCAAAAAAGAAAGTTTAATTAATAAGACCAAGAAAACATACATGATTTTCAAATTTTTTGTTTGTTGTTACATCACTAGCATTTGTTTATGATTATAGGAAGGCGTAGGTGAACTGTCATCTGTACCGTCAAAGCATTGAATAAATAGTAATTATTTGTCATCCATTATAATATATATTCTGTCTCGCATTATTTTTCAAACACATTCTATCCTTTGAGTACTCCCTGGGGAGGACAGAAGCAATCCCGTAACCACCGTATCCGAAGAATAAACGTTCGCGTTACCATAGTTCGTTAAGTCAATTGTTTAATTAACAAAAGGGCTCTCTCTCTCTCTCTCTCTCTCTCTCTCTCTCTCTCTCTGAGTTGATCGCCTCTGCAAATTTATCTAGTATTCGGTTGTTGCACGATACACGGCTGGTGGCAGCGCTATTCCGACTATCCTTGAACGGTCGAAAATAAATAAATAAAAACTAGATTCAAAATTAAAGATCCTAATACTATTGCTAGTCACCGGACGTGACACATAGGATGTTTGTTTGTTTAAAAAATATATAAAATCACGAAATTCACACATTCCAATATGCGCACCATAAGTATAGATCGATAATCGTGCGAATTAACTGCAATGTATACTCGTCGTGCAGGTTCGATGCATATTGTACAATTCCACTCTAGAGCTTAAAAAAAAGTCCTTAGAGAAGAATCTCGTTCTGAATGAATAAAAAGTTTATGCTAAACAGTGTAAAAGAAAAGTCAACAATGTTTATTATAATCAGTTATCGCCAGAGACCCTTCTAAATCAATAGAGCGACTCTTACCAGAGATTAATTTAAATATATTCCATCCAACAAAAGTTGCAAAATACGATCGCGGATGATTCCAGGCTGGAAATTGTATGATCAATTCGTAAAAAAAATAGAGATTACAACATTCAATCCGGAATAAATCCAAAGAAAAACAAATGTGCCATTGATGTGTAACAAATGTGTAATTGATATATTGAGTGAGAGAGAGAGAGAGAGCTGTAGTCACGACATCGAACAAAAAGTTTTTATAAATTCCGGTCAAATTACATGGTGACAGCGTTCTGCATGTTTCCCGCTTGTCATTAGCGTCATGGGCAAAAATATGAATAATACATACATGTAGCTACTATTTTTTCAAAGTTCTTGAAATTTGATTACCGAGTGGGGAATCTCTCGCTATATATTCGGAGATCAACAGCGGAGGCGTCCACTCATCGGTCTGCTCATGAGTCGAACGTTTGGGCTTGGTGTGCGAAATTATACTTCAAATCTTTAGCGATATTATACATCGGTACTTTGAAAGGACAGTGATCAGTCATGTTGTTGTATTTGTTGATTGCGGTATTGTGTGTGGTGGGGTTTCACGCATACGTCAGATATGGTAGATATGGAAAATTGATAAACAAATTACCTGGACCAACGCCGTTGCCTATTCTCGGAAATCTTTTGCTCCTCAACAAAGGCCCGGGTAAGCTAAATTTTTATTTTCGATCATGAAAAGTGCGCCGACAATTTTGTGTTAAGGAATTCTTACTGGTTCTAGTGGATCTTTGGAACTTTTTGCACGTTAAAATGAAAGAGTACTATCCATTCGGAAAAATTTGGTTTTGTACTAGTGCTATAATTCTAACTCAAGACCCGGACGATCTCAAAGTATTTTATTTTAACTTATTTTCTTCCTTTTTTTTTTAATATAAAAAATAACAGTTGTTCTACATAATGTATCCTTGATGATCGATTGTAGATCTTGTTATCGGATAAAGTCAATATCGTGAAGGGATTCATGTACAAGCCTCTTCATCTCTGGGCTGAAACGGGTCTGATTACGGGTACAGGTATGTCAAGTATTTGAGCTTGCAGCGATTTGCAATCATTCGTAATTTCAAATTTTCGTTCTAAATACCTCATGTCTTCAGGTGAAAAATGGCAGCATAGGCGAAAAATTATCACCCCCGCGTTCCATGCAAATATTATAAAAAAATATATTGAAATAACATCCGAACAAGGAGAACGCTTCGTCGAATATTTAAAAACTAAAGGGGACGAAACTGTTGAGAGCCTTATACCAATTTGCTCGAATCTCACTTTGAGCATTATTATTGGTAAGCTATTCGTCTGCGTGGCAAACATATTTTATTTATTGCTTGTTGAATTGCGAAAACGTAAAATTTTTTAAATAGAGGCGGCAATGGGCACTAAATTCAATACGATGGGAGATAAGGCAGAAGAATACAAAAAGGCTATTGAAGATTATTTTCATGGCGTTGCGTACAGGTAAGAAAAATTAGAGTTATCTAGCCTTTTAATGCGAGTTTCAAAATAGTAATGTTGAATATCTTGTTACAATCGAAGGGCGACTAGGCCATACATTCAAAACTGGATGCTAAGATACTTTGGTAGGGGGCGCAGGATTTTAGACTGCATCAAGAGTCTGCGTGGCTTTGCGGATAAGGTATGCATATTTATACAGCAAATACTGATTTTGTTTCAAAATATTTTAGAGTGATAGAATAATAAAGTTTTTTTTCTGTATCATTCAAAAGATAATAGAAGAGCGGAGAGAATATCACAATCAAACAAAACATCAATCCTTTCAAAACTACGTCGATGACGTGGATGACACGAATCTCCTGGATGGAGGTAATTAGGAGCATGTCTATCTAGTCTTATGTAATTCAAAGTCACTACTTTTATTCAACGATATTTCACTTACTCGCTGTTTTAGGCCGCAAGAAAAGATTGGCTATGCTCGATCTTTTGTTACTGGCTGAAAAGGAGGGCTTGATAGACGAGCAAGGAATCAAAGAGGAGGTGGATACGTTTACAGCTGCGGTGAATACTTTTTACATTAATTCTTTTACTTTGTACTGACTTTACCAAGACGATGAAAATGTTACAGGGTTACGACACTACTGGAATGGGAATGGTCTACATGTTATTACTTCTGGCTGAAAATAAAGATGTCCAAGTAGGTGTACCAATTAATAAGCAATCAATTTAGATAAAATACTCGAATTATACTACTCATTGGATCGAATAAAATTTTAGAAATTGGCAAGAGCTGAATCTGATCGAATTCTAAGCGCATCCGGAGGCAGAATTACGATGACGGAAATTCAACAGATGGATTACATAGAACGATGTGTCAAGGAATCTCTGAGACTCTTTCCAACTGCACCAAACATATCTCGCACTATAATCAAAGACATACAACTAAGTAAAACTCCAATTTCATCATTCACATATAAAAATCTCTGATTAACCAATCGCAACTGTACACGATCGAATAATTCAATTTTCAGAAAATTGCATGGTCCCTGCCGGAACCGACGTGTTTGTCCCCATATACGATGTTCACAGAGATCCGAAGTACTGGCCAGATCCATTGAAATTCGACCCAGACAGATTTCTGCCGGAAGAAGTTCACAAGCGTCATCCCTTTTCTTACTTGCCCTTCAGCCACGGGCCCCGCAACTGCATCGGTAAGTATCTTTACGCGCAAGCCAATGGAGTCACTTTCGTTATCACGATCGTAATCTTATTTTATCCTCAGGACAAAAGTTCGCCATTGCCGAGATGAAAGCGTTGGTCGCTCGCATTGTATACAACTTCTACCTCGAACCCGTAACTTACACCAAAGACTTGCAGTTCACGGCCCACATAGTACTGCTATCGACGGTACCTCCGTGTACGAAGTTTATCAAAAGGTTACGAAGCAAAGATTAATTTAGTCTCTAGAGTACATACATTTTTCACTTGACGCACCACGATTGTAACGATCTATTTTATAAAAATTCTCCGTTTGACCTCATAGAAATACAATAGTCAGTATTTTTTAGTCTTTCCAAAAGTCTCTGCTTGTGTCCCTCCTAGAAAACAACGGCGATCGTCGAGATATCCTGCGCACGTGCCAGTCCTTTAATAAAGCAAGACAGCCGCAGTTTTCTTCCAACGGAACTAACCACATGCATGCACACACGAATAACTTTGAGAAGCGCGCCTGCAGATATCTCGACCATCGCTTCGAGGGAAACTACCGGTCCCTCGCCGCGGCGTTATGCATTAGGTGCAGGGCACGAATTTTCTCACGTGCGCGGCGATGCTCTCGTGATCGAGTTATGCAAATAAGCTCGGGGTGAGGCCAGTTTTCGTGCGCGATGCTCGACGCTCCCCTCTGTGGTTTGCAGCAGCGGCGCGTCTGCCTACATGCAGTTGACTAGCTGAATATACCTATATACACCGCCGGCACTCGTCGCACTACTGGCCCACAATCACGCGGCTTTGAGAGTCGTTTGAAGAATACTGAATTTCCGTCCGGAATTGTTGCCGTAGCCTCAAAATTATCGGCGAATAATAAACGCGCGCGCGATTGACTCGATGAATTATATCAATATCAATATTATTCATTAATTAAGCTGCCGCCGCGCGTCGATTGTATAATGCATGCGCGTTATTTTCACGGTCGCAATTTCATAATTCAGCCCGCGCCCGGCAACGAGGTCGCGGGCTGAATCGTACACGTCGCGAGAAAGAATCGTAAAGCACGCAGGTTGCGCAATTATATTTGCGCCGGCCCTGCGCGCTGCACGAAACAGAAGCCGGAAATTATTCAAACAACTCGTTGTAATATGCATCGCAAGGATTCACGGCCGAAGAAGGGGCCATTTTTGCCGTGTAGCACACATTTATAGAAAACGTGCGCGCGCGTAAAGCTCTACGCTACGACTCTCGCCATTTCCAGAAACCGTTTGCTTTAAATATGCAGACCGGCAGCTGCAGCTTTCGCGCGCACACCATAACTCCCGAGACAAAAGTGATAATTCTTTTTGCACGCGCGGTGTAAGTAACCCAGTCTCTCTCGCACTCGTTATACACGGCGTAGTCCCGACGCTTTTGAGGAGTAAATCTTCAAACGTTTTTCCCCGGCCGAAGCGAGCTCCTCTCTCTCTCTCTCTCTCTCTCTCTCTCTCTCTCTCTCTCTCTCTCTCATTCTCTCGCACTATCTTTAGACAATAAAAGTCAGCAAACCATTAATCTTGATGCCCCGCAACGACTTTTCGTATTTCATTTTCCCCCTCCTCTCCCTCGGACTGACGTTAATCCAAAAATACCGGGATTACCTAGTTCGTCGGCTCGCTCGCGCGTTCGTGGCCCTGCTTCCCCGTGTACACGCGACTCCCTTCCTCTATATCCGTCTTGAATTCTTATATATATATATATATATATATATATATATATATATATATATATATATATATATATATATATATATATATATATATATATATATATATATATATATATATATATATACACGCGTGTATGTGGGGAACGAGATAGTCCGGGGAGTTTACTTTCTTTTTACTGCTACACACGCCCCGGCGGCGCTAGTAGGTCCGATCTAAATTTGTAATTTTTATCGCCGGGGAGATGGATGGCTACAGTTGAGTGCATCTCGTGCATTAAAATTCATTATCGGAGAGGCTACGCTGAATTTTTCACCTTGATGTATAACGCAATCACGACTCGCGCGAACCTTTACAAAATCAAAGCGGTAGCGCGCGTAATATTCTGTACTCACGCCTTGTCCAACAGCCGGGCTGGCGTTCGAGTTATCTTTGCTCACCTGCAACAGAGAAAGAAAACCAGGTACGTTTAGTAAATGAATGAATGTATGTCTTAAAAGTGCCTAATTATAAATTCCCGAACACCCTGGAGCCCGTCCCTCAGCGCCCATCGAGAATCTATAAATAGCCAATCCTTCCGCTAAGGACGAAGGTCGTATCGCTCGCTGCGAGTGTCGAGAGGAGGAGAATTGGAAAAAAGGTCCCCGTCGTCGTGAGAAGCAACCTATAGGCCTACAGCTGTACAACAGCACACCGCGAGAGCTGATGTGTCTCGCTCTCGGGGATGAATAATTCAGCGCGCGGCGCTGCATTGTCGCGGACGCGCCTATGTACATACAGCGCGAGTGTCGTGTCCCTGGTCCCGTAACTGAGTGAGGTGCGCCGCGAGAATGAATCGAGTGGGGCGATTATTGCGCCCGATGGCGTCGAGTCGTCGGGCTTTCTTTTTCGGCGCTCTGTACTCTGCCACGATTGAATCATTTTTGAAAATTTCGCCAGCGTAAATGATTGAAACAGCTCTAATGGATATTGTACGACAAAATAATATAAAAAGTGTAAGAGCAGTAGCGTCCTATCTTTTCGGATTAAGTTTTATCAGGCTCGCAGGCCGGATTAGGCATCCGATCGAGCGAGCGCGCTCGCAGGCCCATAAAAAAGACACGACGGCGGCGTCGTCTTTGGCGCTCGAAAGAAGGTCAACGACGCGTTTTCTCATTTCGTACACGTCCAATTAGATAGACTCCGAGGCGAGCGACAACAAGTCGAGTATATATCCACGATACTTACACTTATTCACACACACACACACACCCATGGGCAGACAAACGGGGCTTTACGTAATTTCTCGCGCGCTAACTCGGCCATTTACGGATTATAGCTGCGACGATAAACATTGTAACGAGAGAGCGGCTCGATCGAACTGTGACGATGAGTGACTCTTCGCTGCGACGAGAGATGGATGGGAGTGTATGATAAATGGCGCGCGGAAGTGTTGCCGGCTGCGCGACGAGAGGGATATTATTTTTTTCGCATCGCGTACAACTTTTCCGGCGTCGACAGAGACACGAGGGAGTAGGAGTATGTGTAACGCGACGCCCTTTCCGATGAATATATTTAAACTAATGAGGGGCTGGGGGTGAGAAAAAATTTGCAGAGTAAGCAAGACGTCGCGTCGCGAATATTCGCAAGTCGGGCAAAAAGCGAGAGCCCCGAGACTGCGACTAAATAATTGCGTAACCCATCGCACACAGCCGAGAGTATATTATGGACTCTATACACTGCACTGCCGCGAAAAACTGCAGACACGCGAGCGCTTGGAGAGAGAGAGAGAGAGAGAGAGAGAGAGAGAGAGAGAGATAGAGAGAACGTTTTTCATTCCTCAAGGCAACCCGCCAGTCATCATGTACCCTCGAACGGGCGCGCACGGGGGATATATACGGCGCCCGCAGCGAGAATAACGAGATTTCTCGCGAGCTAGTACATGAATCAGCCGGAGAAAATAACGAAGATAAAGAGTATAATACAGAAACAGCGCTGTAATATCGAACACGAGTCACACAAGTTGCCCGTGCGCAGGGGTAACTCATACAAGAGAGAGAGAGAGAGAGAGAGAGAGAGAGAGAGAGAGAGAGAGAGAGAGAGAGAGAGAGTCTAATTGAAGCCGCCTACGCCGGTTTACGGCCGGACGCGAAATCGAAAGCGCTATAACGCGCGCGAGGAATATGGCGGCTAAGGGTTGCGGGGCGCGTGCAGCCCCGAGAGATCGATGCGGAGACGGGGGCGTTTTCGACAGAGGAAGAGAGTGCGAGAAACTCGATAGCCGAGAGCTGCGCTCTGTACTGGAAATTCGAGGATCTTGTTCTTTTTAATGAGCAGCCTGCATGTGCACTAGTATTTCAGAGCGAGAGTGACTGTACGCAAGCTGCAAGCTCCCGCGCGCAAAGTTGGAAATTCCAAAAAGTTCACGACATCGTCGAGGGAGAGCGGTCTATTATTTCGAGTATTTCCTTCCCGGGAAGTTGTTTTTCGCTCGCGGTAAACAGTCGCGTTTTTGCACCGCCAATGCGCGCGCAGCATAGTAAAACACAAACCTCGCTCCGGGAAACAATTGCAATGCCGCTTCAAACTTGCCGGCGTGTACACACAAAACTATTTGGGCGCGCGGAGCTGCAGAACTCAAAACTTCCGAAACTTTCCGAGTGCCGTCCGTGCTTATTCCTTCACCGATATACATTCGCGGCTACACGAGCGAGTATGACGGAGGGAAAAAAACGAGTGAGAGAAAAGGATCATAGCGTATCGCTCAATTCTCCGCGCGGCGAATCGAATTTCCCGCGCGCGCACGTGGAGGGACAAATGCAGTCGCGCGGCACGTCAAGCTCGTATTTATCACACCGCGCTGGACACCGCTGAACAATGTAAATGGCTGATTTTGCGCGAATGGCTGGCGATATTTCCTCGTTCGCCCCAGCTGCCGTGTGATTTAGAGACTGCCGCGCACGAGCAGCTCTCGGAGCTGGCGAGAAAATTAGCGATTTTTCTCGCCTCGGAGAGCCCTTTGTCGTAATTGGTAGCGACTTTTCCATACGCGCCTAATATAGCGGATAGCAGGATTCAATTTTTCGCCTCGACGGTCCCTTTATCGCTCTGCACGTCAGCTATACTTATTCGAGAAAAGCTCTCTCGAGAATTAGCCACGCGCCGTATAAACAACCTCGACTGCTTACACTCGCGACGAATTCCAGAGACACGGATTTCCTCGCGTCACGCGATTTATCACAATTGGAAAACGCGCGCCGCGACCCCGTTATTGTGAGCCTCTGCAGCAGCCTAAGACAGAGAGACAGAGAAAAAGAACGTCGCGTCTAATTCTTCCTCGCGGCGGCAGCGAGTGATTTACAGCGCGGGAGCTAGTTTTCGATTTATATTACACGAGCATAAGTTCGAGGAGCTGCTGAAGAATTTACGGAACTCTCTCTCTCTCTCTCTCTCTCTCTCTTGCTCTCAAGGGATCGGAAGAGAGTTACTGCACGAGCCGATTATTATATCAAGAGTATCTCGCACTCGATTGGAGCGTATAACTTAATAAGCGCGCGGCTGTAATTGAAAGCGCAAGTTTTACACGGCGAAGCCTCCCGCGAAAGTGTACAAGGCAAAAGTGCAAACAAGCCGCGCGAGGAGATAAGTTTGATATTGAGCAACTTCGTTCCGTAAAGCCTCGGCGTACAGTCTCAAAAATACATAGCAGACCGCGAGCGAGAGAGCAAACTTTCATTATCGGCCGCCGACGCAGGAATTCAATTGCCTATTTGCTTAACCCCTTTAGCTTCTCTCGAATGAGATCTCGCCGTGTTTGTTTGCGCTCTTTTCAGAGCGAGAGCGTATAACTCACATCGATCGGCGCGACATCGATGCCGCGCGTCGCGCGCTCTATAAGCACGAATCTTCGCCGGAAGCCGTTTATTAGGATTCCGGCGACAGGGAGGGAGGAGGGGGAGGGCCCCTTAATTACGGCTCTTTGTGCCTTTCCGAGCTCTCTCTCTCTCTCTCTCTCTCTCTCTCTCTCTCTCTCTCACTGCAGTAGCGGCGCGTTATGAGTCAACGCTTGCTGCCGCTTTTTTCTCGCTCCTCCTCGTTGGCGGTTTCCGTTTTCGGAGCGAGAAAAGCGTGGGTGGAAGCGGCAGAGAGAGAAAGTTGTTGCAGCGTTATTAACGCCAGCAGCAGCGTAGGTTTTGGTGTTTCTGACGCTAAAGCTGCCGCTGTTTTGTATAGCTGCAGTTACGTTTGACGGCAATCTCTCGCGAAATCCATCAGAAGCCGATGAAGCGACGGGGCGGGATCGAACTTTTAGCCGACTCTATCGGCACCTTAACTAGCTCGAGAGAGACGCTTTGGCTAATCGACGACAAAACGGCCCATTATGTGTGCAGTGTACTATGCGCGGCTGGCCGCACGGCGATCGATGCCGATACTGCGGCGCGAGTATAGGTATAGATTGCTGCACCAGCGCCTCGAGGGCTTTTCGAGAGGCCAGCTGCCGCTGTGTGCACCTGGCCGAAAATATTCGGTAACGCGGAGATAGCGCGGCCAGCGGTGAGATAGTTTAGTGGTTTGTTTATTTTACCGGAGCCGATGATTTGTTGCGAAATAAAATTTATTGCTGCATGTATCCCAAGGACTGTTAACGCACATATATATGCAGCTGAAGACTTTGTTGCAGTATACATGCATTACGTACAGCGCAGGTTCATTCCGCGCGCTTATTATAGTCTCGCGTAACCTCGTTGGAAGAGCGTAGAGGCCGATGGAAACTGTAAACTATTCCCCACGTATAAAATTAATGTTTCCGATTAGCAATTACCGCCGTGTATGCCATACTCACGAGAGAGAGAGATTACAAGGTTTTCGGTATCAAGTGCGCAGCTCTTGCTCCGTTCGTGGAAACACGTATTTTCAGAGCCACTGTAATGATTTCGGGCGAGTCGATTCGAAAAATTCAATCGCCGAGCGTGCATAACCGGCGGAAAGTAAAAAAAGAAACCAATCAATGGAAAAAGCAGCAAATCATCGAGTCGTCGGCGTGAATGACTCCGTTCTCGCAGCGGCGTGTTTGTAAACGCGGGCTTATCTAATCGATCAAAGTAAAGCGACTACACGGCTCCTCGAAGGTCGATTCCTTCTCAATGATTCGCGCAGCTGAATCTCGTGTGCAGCCGCAAATCGATTTCGTCTCTACACGATCGTGGGGGTGTAGGACTGAGAGACAGAGATAGAGAGAGAGAGAGAGAGAGAGAGAGAGAGAGAGAGAGAGGCGCGGATTTAATTGCGATAGAGATTCGGTTCCTTTGTTTGTTCGAATTTCGCGAGCGAGCGATTGGTTATCGATCGACACGTATATTGGAGGGCATATACGGGAGAGTCAACCTTGGATCGGTGACACTGAGATTTTTCGATTATGCCTTTCAAATTATATATGGGTGTTGACGCGCGGCCGAGGATACGAAAATACCCCGCAATTCGAGTGCAGCGAGATGGATTGGATGCGATATGATGCGCGTTCCGAGAATGAGAGATCGAAGGCCGATGAGAAATGAGTTGTCTCCGCGATTGTATAGGAACGTGTTTCAACTTTTCCCATAGTGTGCATTATCGAGAGAAGAAACAGCGATAAGGCGCGAGACACTAATCTTCCCACAAAAAACGATCGTTTAATCACGCTACAGCAGATTAAAGCTATCGCCAGCTCTCTAAAACACGGCGATCAATAATAGGCTTCGTAAAAAGCGGCACGACGATGAACGACTGATGAAAAAAAGAAGAAACTTGAATACATCCAGCCGGGGAAAATGGCCTATCGTCTAAACAGCAGCCTCGAGTCGATAATAACCCAAGGGAAGAGAGGATCAGCCACTTTTCTCCGCGCTCCTAACTTCTTTTCTCTCTCTCTCTCTCTCTCTCTCTCTCTCTCTCTCGTCGATCGAGGTCAGATTCGATCCGAAAGTGCTTGAGAAGAGCCGGATGATCTTCGCCGCTTGTTTGAAGAGGAATATACGTACACGGCCGATATACCGCTTTACATTAGACGCGTATACTTGGCTCTCGCGCGGCGCACAATGAAGTCGCTTCAAGTGAGTTTTGGCTTTATGGCTGCGCTCGAGTAAACGCGTCTTCTTCTTCTTCTCCTCCTCCTCTGCCAACGCCGCCAACGCCGGTGAGTCATGTGTAGTCGCCTTGTGCGAATTGAATAAATTCAGCGGACTCTGTGTGCATTGCAGCAATTTTTAAATCAAACGTGTATCGCCGACGATGTACACGTTCTCTCCGCCGAAAAATCGTTCGCCTTCAACGCGGCACGCGTGCGCTAAAGTAGAAGAGTCAGCAAAACGCTCGCGATTACTGCACACATCGGGCTCGGTGTAAACAGCGGCGGGGAGTCTTGTGCAGCAAACAATACCGTAATCCCATCCGAGCGATTGTATAATCATCGCGAAAGACTTTAACGCTCAGCTAGCGCAGCAGGCATGACCGTGTGCAGCGCGCAGCCGAGTCAACGTTCCCTTTATGCTTTATATATACATCTCCCGTCAGCAGCGGCGCTAACTGCCTCGCAGGAATTATTTTGATTCCGAGTGGGATTAGGTAATGAGGATCCGATTCTCGTGTAATCGCGCGGCTGATTCGCGCTTACAACTCGGATTAGAGCGATAAATGCGATTCCAAGCCTATACTGTACTGCAACGACATAATCGCGGATATTGTTCTCGTTATAGCCGCGCGTCGGATCAAGCAAGGACTCGCGCTCGCTATAATTAAGGAGGCGAGCTTATTTCTCGGAACTTTATATATAAAATCGACGGGCTGTGTAATCCGTCGCAATTCCAGACAATGAGCCTCGACAAAAGCGACAGGGAGAGGCTGAAATGTCTCGAAGGAAATTTTCGTTCCAACGTCAATCATCGTTACGAGATATACGCTTCTATGTAAAGCTGGATCTCCGTTATTTCAGATTTGTGTACGATTACGAGGCACGTTCCGAGAGAAGCGTTGAGAAACCCTCCGGATGTAAAGAGACAATAATATTTTTCGATAAAAAAAGAGAGCTTCATAGCTACACACCTACTGCATCAAAAGAAAATAATTCCGCGCGCGTATACGCTCTCAACTTTTCTAGAGCAACCGCCATGGGAAAACCGCGGCTCGCGCTCGCGCGTTGTAGCCTCGCCGGTTTCTCGTAACGGTCGTGACGTGCTGCTCCCCTTCCAGTTCGTTTCTCGGGTGAAAATCGCGATCACGAGCCGACTTTTTTCTCTCTGTGTGTTCAGTATGACACATGTAGCTCTACGAGAGATGGATGCCTGAGGTCAGCGGTCGGTTAGTGAGTATAGTAGACGAGACGACGAGAGAAGAATGAAAAATCGGTCGCGCGCGCGGATGGCAACGGCACACACATGTGTATGAGTGTACAGCGCTTTGGTCTGTTGTAATCTGGCTTCCTTCGCGGAATGCGGATTTTCTGTTTTTGGCTCGAAGCGATGCGTCTTTTTCGTTAAAAACAACGGGACTATAAACTTCGATTAATTGAATCAGGTGTGTGCGCGTTGTCGTTATTATTAGCCTTCGAGCGGCACACTTATAGAGTCATACGTCGCGGCCACAAAGAGCAAGCTCGCGGAGGGACTATAATTAGAGCAAAAGTTTCTCTAAAACGAAAGTATCAACTTTTTCCCGAGAGCAGCGTTCATCTCTCCGCGTAGCGAAAGAACAACGTCAGCGACGACGACTCTCGGCGAAACTAGTTTCCAATTTTTCGAAATCCGAGCAAGGTCTCTCTCTCTCTCTCTCTCTCTCTCTCTCTCTTTGTTCCTATTCCAACTCGATTTTTCCGCGTTCTAACGGAAGATCCGTGCGCTCGAGTTAAATTCGGATCCACGTGCGAACATCTCGCGGCTTGCATTGTTGAGCGCGAGTAATTGCAGCTGCAGCGCAGACTTTCCTGAATAAGATGTCGGCGATACGATAAAACTCGCGTGGAAGTCGCGTACCAGTTCGTCGTCCGCTTTCGCGACTTTAATTGCTCGGAGCTTATTTATACTTTTCCCTACGCGCGAGAGAAAGATGGCGACTTATCTTTCTCTTCTTTTATTCTGACTTTTGAGCGCGAAATATAAAGGATCAAACGGTAAACATTCGACTAAGTATATACGTTCGGCCGATGTGCGTCAGCGTTCGAACTTTGCCGCGGGATACTGGCGCGAGAAGTTTTCGTTGAATTATCATGCTAATCGCGAACTTTTCCGAAAGTGGCTTTACATCACACTGGCCGACTGGTGGAAGCCGGAAAATTCTTTCAGGTCAAGCGTAATACTTTAATTGGATCGTCGTCGTCGTTGGCGCGTGATTAAAATTTTTCATGAATGAAGATTCGCTAGCTAGCGCGCTCGGCGCTAATTAGCATTTAAATAATCCGATAGATAATTTCGAAAATTTTCCCCCGCGACAAATCTCGCTCTCCTTTCACGTGTGCAGCTTGTCGCTCTCAAGCCGCGCGCATTTCGAAATCTAATTTAAATTCCAGATTGGATCGATGTGTGCCCTCTCGCGGAGCTGCATTTGAATTCAATTAAAAACGAATGCGCACCGCGGTGAAAGTGAGCGTCTCGTCAAATAAACACGTAGCTGTGACTATAGTATAGTATAGGAAGAAAATTGCATTTGTTTACACACATACACATACTGGGACGTGCACGTCCGTAAACAAGCGGGACTGCGCATCGGGAAAGATGAAATCAGAGTTAAAAACGGCGTCCGCGCGAGCTAAATCACCTGACATCGATTCCGCGAGAGGAAAAAGCATAAGAGAAGCCGCAATACACGTCTATGACTCATATCGGAGATGAAAAAGAAACGTCGCGTCCTCGTTCTCACCTGGGACAGTAGCTTGGGCAGAGTGTGATTGTGCGAGTTCCTCTCGGCATTGGCGTTCCTCTGCTGCTGCTGGCCAGCCTCCGACCTGAGGTCGTGCCTCCACCGCAGTACGCCCATCATGACCGCTGCGGCTCCGCCACTTCTTATTTATATTGTGCAGCGGTGTATTATGCGCGCGGATAACCGGACAACGGCGGTGCAGCTGTCGCGCGAAATTCAAACAGCCGCGGAGAGATGGCAAAAAAGCCGAGGCGTGTGTATGTATGTATATACACGCTAGACTCTCCGGCGGCAAAACCGGTTATCGCGTGTGTATATATCGGCTGTGTGTCTCGTGTATAGGTGAGTGAGAGAGCGGGGCTTCTATATATTTTCCTCCTCTGCAGCAGCTTCGCACAACAAAAGGCTGTATATTGCTCGTAGGCTCTCCTCCTTTTCTGAATTACACGCACACACACTGCGATATTATATGATCCTCGTGGCTGAGAGCTGTGTACTGCTTATTCACTCTGCGTTCATAGGAGCGTCAATCCCGACGACGATCCTCGATCCGGCATGACAGCAGCGTCGATATCTCTCCGGCGACGTTCTCCTGGCGAACGCAGCCAGTCATCATCACACTTGTCCCGATCGATCACACTTTTGCGTACACGCGCACGGGCATACACGCGAGGAGAGAAAGAACGAGCACGAAATGGCCACAGTGTACCGGGAGAGCGCGAGGTCAGAATAGAAAGTGTTGCTCTCTCGCGCGCGCGCGTACGTGGGCGTATGTAGCATGCAGACGCGAGAAGGAGCGAGCGCGAGTGTGTGTACGCGAGTGTGCGGGGATATAGTACACAGGAACGAGTGAGAGAGAGAGAGAGAGAGAGAGAGAGAGAGAAAGAGAGAGAGCAAGATGGCGCGACGCACTCACTCGGCTGAGGCAAAAGCGCGACTGGCGCGACTGGCGCGACTGGCGTAGCGAGCCAGCCGGCGAACCGACGTTATAATGCCTAAAGCTGTCTTCGTCGCTCGGTTGGGAGGAGGGAGAACCGCTGTGCCGCTGCGCCGGCTGCCGGGTTCGAGTGTATATGGCTCTTTATACGAGTGCCTTTTATTTTCGTTGAAAAATTCTGAATATTTTTGACGATTCGGCTCCATCGACGATCGAGCGAGCTAATTAACGCGTAGTTTCAAATGTCCCGTTGCAGATCTCGCTTGAATAACACGCGTGCACCAAATCGATTTTGAAAGTGAGAAACGAGTTTAAGCGCGCGGAGGAAAGTGAAAGGAAGCGTTTAAAATTTTCCCACAACAAAATCGATATGCTCGCATGTAGCCATCCGCAGTAGGCTTAGCGTAATTATTCCTGCATCCATAATTACATTCGTCGTCTTAGGTAAACGAAAGCTATCGAAGAATTCCCCGTCAACGGCGGTTTTCGTCGTTTTTTCCAAACTCAGCCAGCCGCACTGCTCGTCGCTGTTCATTTCGCGGATGGCTGCGCAGACGTGCAGTGCAGCAGCGTCGGCGGTCTTTTCTATATAAGCGCGCGCGCGCGCGTATAAGAGCAACTGCACACGCAGCCGTTGTTACACAATTTTGTGGGTCAATGTTGAGTTCGCGTTGCCAAGGAAGCCGCGATTCGAGACGGGCATAAAGCGACACGGGGCAGAAGTTGTACTCGAGCGACACGTCTCTCTAATTACAGACGGGCGCATCGATAATCCTTTCGTAATTACAATCTGCAACTAGTCGCGCTCGATCCATCAACGTCTTCGCCTCATTAGCGACTTTCCATCGGGAAAACTATTAGCGCCGACTGAGAGAATTATCAACGTTTTAATATTGAGAAAGAGGGCCGAGAGCGCGCGCACCTGCGCCTCGTCGAAACAGCAGCAGCAGGCGAGCAGAGAGAAGGAGAGGAAACGGGAGGACGAATTTCACACCGAGAAGAGGCATCTGGAGCGAGCGCGCGCGTGGCTCCTTGAAGGAGGCGGAGGGAAGGAGAGAATTCCGCCGATCGGGCTTGATATTTTTTCAGAGCTCTCGGGATCGTGCACCGTAAGGACGACCAACTGACGCGTGCCTCGCTCTCGGCCATGTGCTGGGGCTTTAAAATGGCATGTTGCCGCCAAGGAGGACAGATGCGACTTCCTTGCGCGTGTTCTGTATACAAAATTCGAGTGTTCTAGTCGTAATTGTTTTGATTACGAGTGTATTTCTTATCCCCACGGTGAGACGGAGATGATAGCCAGAGCGCAAGCACTCGAAAATTTTAATATAAAAAATGCACGAAGAAACAGAAGCCTCGCGCACGTGCCTCGCCTTTCCTTTCTCAAGGAGCTAATAGCCCATATTTGTTTGACACCGCTCGCGCTCGTATTTCCCTGTTATTATACGCGTCCTTCCTCTGTCTCTCAGCCGGCTCGAAAAAAAGAAGACCTCGTGGCTGTAGTGTACGGGGGTGCATCGCAGTAGCCGAGCGTAATTCGAACCGCCGGCTTTTCCGGTGCAGCTTCTGGGAAAGCATATAGTCGAAAGAGGATAGAAAAAAGAACGCGCCCGATGCGAGTCGAGTAATTCTGTTTTTAAAGAGCGCGTATATCAGAGGGTGAAATGACAGGTGCCAAGAGAATCGGAGAAGAGTACGTCCGGAGTGTGGGAAGCCGGTGAGTCTTTGATAAATATTTGTTCGGCCGCCGAGAGTTTGTTAATTTTCCAGCGCGGCGTATTGATTTTGTGGGTGTATACCGAGCCCGGAGACTCGCCGCGAGTGTCTTGAATTATTACCGCGGGCTACGGCGTCGATTTCAATCCAGGACTGATTCTCGTCGAAAAGTCGCGAAAAGGCGATGATCAAATCGCCGAAAGGGAGAAGCTGCTGCGCGAAGCATAAAAGACGTACACGTAGTCTTCGTCCTCCATAAGAAAAAGAAGCCAGAATACAGTCCTTTGACAATGCGGGAGATGGAACACACGAAGAGAATAATCAAAGCGAAGAAAAAGAAAGGCAGAAAAGAGAAGGAAGCAGCGACGACGACGAGAGCGGATGTCATTTCGTGGTCGACTTATTCCGCCTCCTTCGTATAATACACACTCACACACACACACGTGCGTCGACATCCTCTCCGGAGCCTTTGTCGCGCGCGGCGAATTTGTCGCCGAGATATGTGTGTCGCGCCATTGTTGACTCTCGCGAAACATTGTTGTCCTTCTTCCTCTAAGTAGGCTTTCTTTTCGGGGGATTATACCGGAGCCCGCTACTATATGCTCTCCTGCGAATGTACGTAGCGTGATTAAAGTTTCCTTTTCCTTTCTTCTTTCCTGTGCGCTCCTTTGGCGAAACGCGCAAGGCTGACGTTGCAAATTGCCGGGCGCAGAGAGCATACACAAGCCGGGGGCAAGGTTCTGCTCGTCGTCGCGAGTGATTATGCCACTTGTTCGAGTCGTTTGTTGCGGGTTATGAGAAAAAAAGCGAAAACGCGCAATTTGACCGATTCAATTACACCCAGCGCCTATTTTTAGCTTTGGACTGTATATTTTTACGGATTGTAATACTGTAATATGCACGGCCGCGATATTATGGGACTTTTATCTAGCCGATCGCGCGCTATATTATTGTACCGAACAATAAAATGATCTTTTTTATTACCCGACATTAAAACCCATTAACTGCGGCGCACCCAGGAGTTGCACACAACGGCGGCCGTCGGTCGCGCGCGCGCGACAGAGAGAGAGAGAGAGAGACATGTCATGTAACATTATTAACCGATGAGTTTTCAAATAGCTGCTTTACGTCAGAGTTGAAATTCAAAGTTTAATTCATCAGCGGCGCGGAAACAGCCCGAGAATGCACACGTGCGAGCGGAAGAAAAAATTGTGTATAGCAGAAAAACGCACAACATTTTTCTCAGCTCCATCCGTTCTCATAAAGCCCGCAATCTCGTCCGGCTGGCGCAAAGAAGCGAGCAAAACCCACCCCCGCAATCCCCTCGACCGAAAATCTCCACTATACACCTATAGGTACATCGCACACCACGAGAGAGAGAGAGAGAGAGAGAGAGAGAGAGAGAGAGAGAGAGAGAGAGAGAGAGAGAGAGAGAGAAAGAGAGAGTACAGTCCGAGGCTCTTAGAAGCCCGCGGCAAAGTCCGCCGACGACAATGAGCTCCGAACACGTATACGTATTATATACGTCGCCGTTCATTGAGTTATGCGCAGCCACTGCCGAAATATCGCCGCCAAGGCCGAGCGGCACGCAACTTCTCGCCTATATACACATACACTATATGTGCAGTCTATATGGAGTATGTATGTATGGCAATGCTTTATCGCTCGCGGCTACTGCGGATTAGGAAGGCCGCGCGCGGATCGAGGCCTTCGTCGTCGGTGACTACCGCATTGATATAGGTGAAAACAATGCCTCGAGGGATTGCGGCCGCAGAGCTATGTGCACTGCGGAATCTCTCGGCTCGGCTGTCCGAGCGATTTTTCGGTGATGCGTCGGCCTTGCGGGAGTTTTCGGATTTGCTCGCGTCAATTATTGCCGCGTGGCTCCAGACTGAGAGCTGCTCTACTGTGCTTTTGATGAATGCTAACGCGCTCTTGATTTATCGAGGCTGCTGCTGCGCGGCGATGTGAATTATGCTCTATTAAACGCTCCGCACGTAAAAATAGCGGATATGCAAAGCGCGGCGATAATAAACACGGAGCGAGAATCGCAGCGGTGCGGTAAAACTGGTGACGTTAATTATCGTTTCGTTGCAGCGCGATAATACAACGAATTAGTTACAAATGACGCAACGCCCACGTTCACTTTTTCCCCCGTATATACATGCGGCTATTAAAATTTCGATCGGCCGTGTACAGTTACAAGCACCTGCAAGGGACAACACATTCCCATGACCGAGCGGAAAAGGTAAATGAGAGAAAGAGAGGACGAGTAGCTCCGGAGTTTCGTTACGGGGCCGTCGCTTACGAAATCGGAGTGGATCTTCACGGTTCGCGAGCATCGTGAAAATCTCTCTGACACGAAGTCGAGAGCTTACGCACTTGTTGAACAATTCACTCGCGGTATATCGCTCTGTACGTGTGTTCGAAAGCTCTCGCTGCGGCTTTCGTAAAATCCCTCTCGCCTGCGCGCAAAGTGCGTGCGCGCTGGCGTATTCGAATCGACGCGTTTGTAAATACGCTTCGACACCTGTTCTCGGAATTTTTTGTTGGTAAACTGGAAAAAAACGCGGAGACTGCATGTATATGAGGATTTACGGTGGACGAAGCTTCGTTTTTCTCCTCGGCAGGCGCAAAACGTGTGCATAGCTGCAGAAAACGAACGGAACAGCGCGCGCATAGCAACTCTAAAAAAAAAAAAACACTGGGCGTCTCGCGAGCATTTCCATACCCACGCACTGGACTTCCGGTGTCTGGCTGGTGGTATCATCGCGCCCTCGACCGATCACCATATGCGTACCTGTGCGCGCCTATAAAGGTATACGCACACACACACGCCTACTCGGCCTATGCAGGCCGGAAGAGACGCTGGAGCGCGACTCTGCCACATCCTGCCCTTAACCTTAGCGCTGCGCAATTTCCTTCGGCGGACGTGAACGAGCGTTTGCCCTTTGTGCGATGAGAGCGTGGATATCGTTGCTTGACTGCCCCCCGAAAGATCTCTTTTGGATTATTTTTTTCTCTTGTTTTTCTCCGATTTTTACAGCGGACTATTAGTGAGATTGTTTTTATTTGTTTGTGCAAAGGCTCAGTTTATTCGACGAAACGATCGATTCAACTTCGCAAAAACACGAAATCACAATATCCATTACGCACCTCCGCGCGCAACAAACCGCGCCGATAAAAATAAACAATACAGCGGAATTTGCCGTACTCTTTCGGCGACCCACATGGAAAAAGTCTCTCGCAACAACAACCGTGTATAATAGCCACCTGCGAGATAAAAACACGCGAGGCTTTCTTGGCGTCGCGAGAAAATGCAGAATCAGCAGCACGTATCGCTATCTCGCCGGCGCACGTAGAGGCCATCGACGCGGACAGCGATTTATTCGAGAGGAGTATATACTCGAGGCTGTATTTCCTCGTGTCGTCCTACGCGCCTCGCGCATACACACGGAATAAGTATATACCTGCATGTGTGCACTTCCTCTCGTCGGCGCGTCACGCCTTACGTCGTCGGGTCATTGTTCATCTGTCATTTTGGGCGCCGCGTATACCTATGCACGTACAGAGTACAGCGTATACAAGTATATACATAGAAGGGAGGGACGGGGAGTTATAGGATGACAGTTGAAAAGAAAGGAAAAAAAGAGTGGCTATGATGGCTGATGTGTGCGGGTATAGTGTATACGTGCGCGGGCAGTCGAGTCCGTTATACTTTGGTCGAGAGCTACACTCCGAGAAATATCCCTCTTCTCTTTCTTCCTTTTTTACGTCTTTCTTGTTTTAATGGAGAGCCTTGCCTTCTTTTACGACGTTTTTCACTTTCGGCGGGAAGTGTGTCCCTGCAGCGCGCGTGTTTGTCCGAGTGTAAAGCCACGAGTGGATTTTGACGGGATCAGCTCTTTATTGGCAGCTTTAACTTCTTTTCGTGAATTCGACGTAGTACTCAGCTTTTTATTGTTTAACTTATATTTTACCAAAGTTATTCTTGACCAAGTGCATTTATTATAATTTATAACCAATATTAATTATATATAATTTAATAAAAACGCACAGTGGACATGTATATTGTATTAACAAATGTTCAATGCTGTAAGTTCCATGTGTATGGAATATTATAAAATGGAAAGATAAAAAATCCTCGATAATAAAAATTCGAAACGGGCAGTTCATACGGAGTTCTCGAAAACGACCTCTACAATTCAAATCCTAGAAGCCCCCTAGCTTCCGTCGGTAAGACGGCTTTTCCACTTTACCAGCAGTACCACATTTACCGTCTGCAGTTCAAACCTCTTACCGACACCGCTAACACTACTTCCTTCTATACCGGCAGAAAAAAGCAGATCCTGCTCTCATCGACGACATCGTCATCAACAGAGTTGAGTTTCGTCAAACAGCTGCGCCACCGCGAAAAACTCGGGGTGTAAATAACAGAGGGATAGGGTGCGGTAATTTCGCTCCTCGCAAGGCACGTGGCCACCACATGACCGGACGTGGCTGCGCCAGCGAGTACCGATTTGAAAAAAAAAGAAAAAATGAAGCGCTCCTCTATCCGGCAGCGCGCAAAAACGTGTGCTCGCGTCGGCGACTTCTTTTTGACTGCACGAGATGCAATTACAGGCGCGCGAAGTGACAAGATTCGTAATTAAATGCCTTTTTTACGCTGTGAGAAACGTCGTGACTCGACTGCACGCGTGAATGAAAGGGTTGCCGCCTTTTTTCTTTTTTTTTCGCGAGAGTTTCGGAATCATCCTGTGTGAAATGTGAATACGCATTGTCGGCTTTCAAAGAAGCTCTTCTGCAAAGCTTGGATATCCGAAAAAAGCGTTCGAACAAATCTATTGGTTCTAGCGTAAAAGTGCACACTCGTAAATTTTTCATTTTCGCTAAAACCTCCACGCTACGACATAAAACAACGCGATGTAAAAGCAAACGCATCATTCTGCACAACGATCTGTTATGCTTTTATTTTTGTAAAATCCACGATCCCGACTAGATACACGTATACTGGGCAGTTAAAAAGGTAAATTCGCGTGTCGGAATTTGAAAGGCCGCTGCATGGTTTAAGTGCACGCACGTTTGTGTATACTATATCGCGCGTGATTACTATGCGGCCGGTCGCCTTGACTCGGTTCTTGAGCTCTGCTACTATTACTACGGGATCTGGTGTTTATTATGCTAATGCGCGCGCTGGAATTGAATCAAGATTCGTTACGCCCGTCCGTCGTGATGCGCTGCGGGGGTATGCGATGTATAATACCTTATACACGAGGATCTGTAATAATTTTCGCTGCGATTGATCGTTCTTATTAGAAGCTATTCGGATTCATTATTTCCCGGCTATCATCTCGATAATGAGATTTTTTCAACTTTCGATCAACTACGCGTCGGAATAACTGTACACCGGAATCGAGATTTTTATCGGCGAGTGCACTGCTCATTGTGGCGATAAATCGACTTTCTCCGTGCCGAATCTCTTTTACTTTTTACCCTTTATTAAAAATCCTTCGAATATACTTTAATGAGCCTCTCGGCTCTTTCCCTATTTAATAGGCCGTGCGGTACGTATATGAGTTACGCGTGTACAGGTGTTGTATTCCTTTCCTGCCCTCCTCTTCTATCAGATGGAGTCTAGAATTACAGGACAATAAATTAAGATTGTATCTATCCGCGGCGCGATAATTACCACGCGCTTAGCGAATATACTTTCGCGAGAAACTAAACGCTTCTAATCTGGTTTGCCTAGATAAAGTTGAAAACTCCGGCAGCAGCAGCGCAGGCCTTGTGTATTCGCGTTCGGAAAGTAGGTTAAGCCATAACGAGGAACTTCCTAGAACGTATAGTATATCCATCAGGTATCAGGAGGAGAAAAAAAACGAAATCACCGGCGCATCATCATCAGGCGAACGGTAGCTTGTACTTGTTAAACAACCGCGGCGGTATTACATCCAAAGAAATCACGACGCGCCTCGTTACTCTTTCTCTCTTTCTCTCCACACGAGCGAACGCAGCTTGTGTACGGTATATACAAGAGCCGAACAAAAATTCGGCGACTCACGGCTCTTTTTCCGCGCCGCCTCCCCTAATTGATGAACTAGACTCGATCCTAATCGGCCGACTGCGCACGACATCGCAGTCTAATCGGCGGACACGAGATTACACGTATGTGTATACCTTCGGCGCGTGACTGGCACGAATGCTCCGCTATGTGTTTGTGTGTATTGTGCGCGCGATTTTTTTTCACTGTATAAGCGCGAGATGACGGAGCGTTTGAGGGTATAACGGGACAGCGCGCGGTGAAGAGGGAAAATTACGGATGATGATGCGGCGCCGGTTTGTTTTCGATGCTTATTTCGGAATTGGATCGCGGAGCGGTCCAGCGTAAGTCGCAATGATTCGGAGCACGATAAACAATCACGCGCATAACCGTCGCTTCATACCGAGAATCCAAAACTCGTGCAATCCTATAATTCGCGAGGAGTTCGCCGCGCGGCTTCATTTTTCACGGCGACGGTGCGCACAATAGCGCCGATCCATAATACTTTAAACCGCTTTTTTCCGCGCGGGGGAAATTTCGGGGGAAAAGCAGTGGACGCGCGTGAAAAATCAGAGCCATCGATCTCCGCGTAGTTTCGCGCGGCGTTATATACAATGACGCTTCGGCGGACATTATCGTTTAAAGCGCAACGCGGAGAATATGTAACGAAGAGGGCGATGACGCTGTTCGATTCTTATACGTACGATCCGATTCGATTCGCGTCTCGCGCTCGCTTTTTCTTGCGTTATTTGGCATGTTTTTTTTCGCTCCGGCGCGGTGTCTTCTCTCCATGGAAATGAGTTTGTTTTTGTTGTCGCGTTTGCCTCTCGAGAGACTCGGAGGTGTCTGGACATTGTCGACGATGACGAGGAGGCTTTTCGCCGCCTGCAAAGGCACAAAGTAAATATACGCGCGTTTGGCTTGTAGCTTTAAATAAATACACGCGCGTACACGGCGCGAGAGATAGATCGAGATTAATGATTGAGCCGCGCGCGTATGCGTGTATGAATGGCAATGAAGAAAAAACGCCGTCCGGATCTAATTGAATCTAGCAGCGGAGCAAGGTGGCGGGGCGTATACTGTAATAGCATAACGTACGTGTTGCCATGGGAATGCGATCCGGTATGTAAATTTCCGAGGCTCCTTTTTGTCAAACGGTCGCGGTGATGCGAGAAAAAGTTAGACCGATATTTCGCTTGCCATCAGAGCTCTAAGCGAGAAGCCGTAACGACGTCGCAAACCACTTCATCGGTCCCAATTACCCTCGGAAAAATCCTCGTAAACATCGCGTCTCGCTCTAACTAACCCTTCCCGCGACATTCCTGCGCAAAAAGAGTCATAGACCAGTCGCTGCTGCAGCGACCTCGTAATTCCGTCGCGTCGCGCCGTGTTCATCGGAATGACAAATAACGAGCTTACGCCCGGGGGCAGCACAGCTATATAACAGAGAGCGAAAAAAAGTACCAGCCTGCAGCCGTCATAGAAGAATGTCATTTCATTAATTAAATTACGGCACACTCTAAAGACGCTCGCCAACTGCGGCTTTTCCTTCGGGCTCGTAATGTGCGCGCACGCACGCATAGGAGCGATCGGGTCCGAAGAAAAGCGGAAGACGATAACGAGCGTCGCGACGACAGCGGGCGCTAATTCGAGTATAGCGTCGCAGCCGTTGGACTCGTTAACGCGGAGGCGGTAACGCGTGCGCGCAGGTAGAGGCTCTTCCTGCGCGGTGGCCCCCTGCGTGCACCCTCGCCTGCTATATAGGTATATACTGTCATACACGTACGCGCGCAAGACAGGATGCGGGGCCAGAAGCTTATACGTTTGTTTCTCGAAAACGCGAGGTTGTTTGCATTGTATGCAGATTGTCCTTCTTTTTTGCGGCAGCGGCTTTAATAGGACATTTATAATCTTTCCAAAGAAGAAATCCCATTGAGTGATCGGCGACCGCAGCAAGAGAGGAGAATACGGTAGGCAGTACCGAAAATTCGCCGAGCAACGTCGTCTCCGAGAAAACTCTCGTCATTAATCATAATTCAATGCCAATCGCAATTCCCTGGCGTACATCGTCGTGACTCCTCGGGAAAAAAAAACCGAGCATTAAGAATAATCCACAAAGGGAAAAAAGTGGGCGCGAGCAGGAGGAACGTGACTACGTCGATTTTCCGACTCTCGTCGTCCATTGTCACGCGCGAAGGCGGAAGATCCGGCCCGAAAGGCGACGCGCCATATACACTTGGTCGCGCAAGCCAAGCAACTGAGCAAGATACAGGAGTAGCGCGCAGCTTAAAGCGAGTAAGAGAGCTAGAGTAAAAAAAAATTAACAAGAGGAGAAAAGGTATATAAGGTATTCTTTATGTCTCCTTACCTGGCTGAAGTACGGAGGAAGCACGCAGCGCTGGTCGTCGAGGCGCGAGCTCTGCACCCTCTCGAGCAGCTCGAATAAATCCTGCGTCGGGCCCTGCGGAACAGAGGAAGCCAAGGCTTTAGCTACCGCCGGCTCTTCTTCATCCTCTCTCTCTCTCTCTTTCTCTCTCTCTCTCTCTCTCTCTCTCTCTCTAATTAAATGCGCGCGGGCGTAGAGAGAGAGAGAGAGAGAGAGTGAGTCTTTTTTTCTTCCCCGCTTCCTATTATTTTTTTTTCGCGACAAGACTGCGCAGCCTTTGCGACGGAGTTAATGAGATTTCATTCGTCTTTATTTCGGGGAACACTTGTACGCGTTGCGCGCGGATTCTTCTGCTACGTACAGCTGAGATTCGAATCTCTTCCGCGAACTGATAAACGCGTGGGATCCCCGTTGCTTCATACAGAGAGCGAGCTGGCAGTTGGACGGAAAACAATCAAGCAAATGAAAGCCGGATAAACCACCCCCGCAGCGGAATTAAAAAGGTTCACCGAATATTTTTTCCTAATTAAAAAGCCGGGGCTGCAAACAGAGCTCCGAAAATAACCCGGTTAACGCGATCAGCGAATTCCGGGTAATCTCGAACGGACAGCAATGACCGGATTGGCAAAGTGCTATTAAATGCGAATCTCTACTCACCTTGAGCTTGTCGGTGCTCCTGGCATCCTGGCGATCCTCGCCGGGACTACGGGGCGCCGCGCCAGTCTCGCAGTAGACCGACTGCTCGAGCTGCTGCCTCCTGCAAAAGCCAGACAATTGGTTTGGTTAGTCGTCGCTTTTTATACGGAATCGTTATACATTGTATTCCGGTACGCTTAGTCAGCGCTTATGCGGAATATAAATTTTTCCCGATCGTCATTGCAGAGTCTGTTATTACGCTAATGACTGTTACTCAACCCTAAACGATCTCGAGCAACAGGGCGCTAAGAGAGGGAGTAACAAACGGAGCGAGCTGCCGAGTTAATCGCCTCCCCGGCACGCGCGCGCTTCTATACCTATGCCCTACATACACTCCTCTAATGTATATCCCCTCAAGATAAATTTCCCGAAGATCCCCCCGCGCCGGTTAACTCTCCTACGAGAGCCCGAATGCGAGTTTAAAGACTCTCCGGCCATTAGACAGACAGACACACAGTAGAGAGAAGAAAAAGTGCACAAGCTGCCACGGCGACAGCAGATGCACCCCCTGGCCGAGCGGCCGCACCTATATACAGGACACACGCGAGAGCGCGCTGCCGCCGCTGTTTTCGAGGGTAGCGCAACAAGCGAGATTTTTGTCTTCTTCTTATTCTTCGCGAGCGTGAAAGGGACATGTGCTCGCGCTTGAATGGAGAGAGAGGGAGAGAGAGAGAGAGAGAGAGAGAGAGAGAGAGTCTGAAGTGGCGAGCACGTTGGGGGGATGTTCTTTTTTTCGCCCTAATGGCCCGTACTTAAGGATTCTCACAAAAAGAATTTCTCACTGGCTGGTGCTGAAGAGGATGCAGATTGGAGGCAGTTTGTCGGGCCATTGTTAGACGCCCTCGCGGACTCTTTTTCTCTGGCTGATGGTGTTAGGTATACAGCGCAGCGTTTCGAGGTGCAAGATGAAAAAGTTTCTTCTTCTCGGATGATTTTTTTTTCATCAAGACGTACGAGAGCACGTTTGATGGGATGCGGACACATTGTTGCCGGATGAATGGAAGGGTGATTTCGTTATCTCGTGCGATCAGCCTTGCTTTGTCGAGGGAGAAATTGAGCGACTGCACTCCGAAGCCTGATTCGATGAAAAAGTTCCTCGAGGAACCATTGTTTTGTTTTTCTAACGAATCGAAATCTGGCGCGTGTGCGCCAGTCTTAAGATTGCGTAAACACACCCTGTGTTGGCACACATACTCGGTCATCAAGTCCACGATCGTCGCTTTTTACGACTCGCTGAGGCTATAAAACGACAACACGTGGCCATCTGTCCCAGGTGCTACTCGTGAGCTGCGCACACTGGAATATTCAAAGATCCCAATAAAATCCAAGTCGAATCATCCTGCCGTACACATTTCAGCTTTAATTAATACCCGCCAACGCCGCGAGATCGACTTCCGCCATTCATCTTTCCGAATCAACGGTCGCTTCCACCCGCACAAAGGCGAACGGAAAATCGACGGCATCTGCGCGAAGAAGACGAGGTGTCCAGCTGCGCGTCTTGGACTATCTATCAGTCAGCGCGCCTGTGTAGACTTTTATCTATATATGCTTGTAGGCTTCTTGACTCCTCGATGCTTTTCGGAAAAGTGGCCGCTGCCCCGATATCGCTATCGGAGAAAGGAGCTGCAGCTTGCAGCGCCTCGAGAGGATTTCTCGGAGAGTGACTTATGGAGGTGCGCGCGCGTGCCGACGAGCGTTGACACTTTTAAGTGTGTGTATACGATAATACACGCGCGAGCGCCTCGAGAGATAGAAATCTGGGGACGAGGATTACCACGGTCGACTTAGATAACGGCCGTGAATATCGATTGTGTCACGCGTCTCTTCTCTAAAGAGCCGTTGAAGCAGCGCTTTTTTCGATCCTACGTTTTTCTACTCTCTGTTTACTCCATATAGGATTTTCCAGAGAGTCTGATGCTTTCCTCGCTCGGCTGCGTTTTTTCAGGATCGTCGATTAGTCAACGTCAGAGCGCGCCTGGCGGTGGGGTTGTTGGCCAAGTATAATTTCCACCTCACGCGTTGCGCGCCGTTACGTGAAAGTTTTTATTCTTGGACGCAGCGAGCTTGGAGTTTCGCTTCAGAAAAAGGGAAAAGAAATCATCGGCTCGCATGCGCTCGTACGCACAAGTTAACGCGACAAAAGAACCGCATTCCTCCCGCGAGACAAAGCCCCGGGCACCACAATATAACGACCCCGGCATCGAAAACAAAAAAAAAAGAATCGTGCTCATCCACTCGATCAACCCCATAAATCACCCCTTCGTCGCCGGCTAAACGGCCCGCGTGGCTGACCGCTCTGAAAATCGCGAGCCTCAATATCCTCTCTTATAAACTCTCGCTCACCCGCGGTTCGAAACCGGATTTCCCGGCGACGACATTGTCAGAATTCCTCGGACGCTCGTTATTATTGTCACACGCGCGCGTCTCCCTCCGCGTATTATGCACCATACTTTGCAGCAACGCAGCGAGAGCGAGCCAATTAAACGAGTTAATTCAATAAACGCTCGCGCGACGGGACGTCTCGCGCGGAGAAAAAGTGCAACAGATGTCGGCCCAGGGCTCCGGAAAATCTGCATACACGCGACGCTCTCGTGCGTTCGAGCGTCGGACAGAGTATAGAGAGGAATTTTTCGGTGCGTGTCTTTTTGCGCAGTCTGCATCGGCCTCTTTGTTTCCGCGCCGCGTCTGTGCATTATTGTGCGCGCAGGAGAGAGAGAGAGAGAGAGAGAGAGAGAGAGAGAGAGAGAGAGAGAGAGAGAGAAGAAGTACTTGTTACACGCGCTCTGCTGTACGCCGGGATTAAACGGGCGCTAATGCGCTATATGGGGCTGTAGCTTTTTGTTTAGGCTGCAGCCGAGTGTTTACGTTGCCCCGCGCTGCTCTGCGCGTAATACACAGCAGCGGGAGTCGCGCGTATAAGTGTAGCGAAATGTGTGATATTTCAAGGGATTAGGACGGATAATATGCGGCGATGTATACTCGAGCGCGTGTGTACGTATATGGTATGTGGAGTAATAGAGGAGATAAATTTCAATTACGCCTCGGAAAAACCTGTTTCGGGCGCTGAAACTTTGTGCACACATTCATTCATATTTGTAAGGCGAAACGGTTGCGTTGAAAGTTTTAGGGCCGACGCCGGACGATGGTCAGTTTCGGACTCGCGCAGATGCGGCGCTTTATGACTTGTGTCAATATAGAGGCGTGCGTATATTGTGTGCCAGCGAATATTTTAGGGCTCGTTGTCTTGGACGACATTTACAATTATGAATTAGGCTTTCGTGTAAAATAGTAAAAAAGGACATTTCTTTCGAGAGTCCCGCCCGAACGAGAAAGTTCGCGGATCACGAGGTTAACGACTATAGTCGTAAAAAGGGAGCTAGTTGAAAAAAAAACGGTGCGCTAATTGTCGAGACCGTGCTCAAGTAAGTGGCTTTTTTGCCGGAATTTCTTTCGCTCCTGGAACATCATTAATTATCTACGCTATCGATACTCCAGACGAACAAAAGAAAGAAACACATTCCCATAAATTTCATCGATGTACACCGCGCGCGAGCGTCGTCGTTCCGGCTGCTTACAAAAATCATAACTACGATCATCAGCGGTGATAAATCGACGCAAATTTCCCGTCCAAGAGTAAAAAATCTTCCCACTTTATACAGCGCGAAACTACATGGGCGTACTCGAATCATCGTCTCCATCAATTACGTCCTTTTCAGCGTCGTTGCGAACAAAAAGCTATACGGCCGCGCTGTGCGTCGTATAAAAAAGCGCCACTGGCCAGCAGCAGCAGACGACGGAAAAAAAGGAGGTGTAAGCAAAACTGGCCCGAAATTTTCGGTGGGACGAGACGCGGCGATTGAGACACACGCATGAGAAAAAAACTCAGCTCCATCAATCATCGCACCGAACGCACAATAAGGTATGCGCGACGGCGGCGGAGTTTGATTTTTCGTATAAGGAAAAAAGTGGAATCGTCGTCGGCCGGGGTGATCGATCGCGCCGTAAACACAATGTTTTCCACACGGAGCTTGTTGACCGAGCGAAATTCAATTTCACAGGCACTTGCGTTGCCAATAACTGGGATGACTTTTCGTAAACATTCGCGACTTAACTGTTAAACAACCGTTTTGCGCCGATTCCAATCTAAACATTCGCGAACGGCGACTCGCAACTTGGTATGCAAGTACCTAAATTCAAATACTTTGAGTTTTAATTGGAACGCTCTACCGTTAGCGTTAGCGGAGGCGATTACCACAAATTATCCTCGATAAACATCCGTGAATCACAGAATATACCAAGCGCAGCTCGATGATGAATGTTTAAACTAAAAGCAGCGCGACGCGCGCACACGCGACCGTCGTCCATCAGTCCCAATTTTTCCAGCGATGCCTGTATCTCCCCCCCTCCGCAACTAGCCCCCCTACGTCACTCCCGTGTATATGCCCATACTAGGTACCTACCCCACGAGCAAAAAAGAAGGAAGCTGCATCGGTAGCAGGGAAAAAAGATTTTGACGGACAGATGTCCGAGGATGCGTTACGCTCGAATATGTTAATACGTGCGGAGCAATGATTGATCGCGCACCCATAGGAGTTTTTAAAGACCGACGCATGGGCGATCATTAGAGCATGCATAAAGTTATGCTTCTCCGGGACACGCGTGTATGCGCGAAAGAGAGGAGAGATTGTTTTTTCATTGTCTGCGAGATACGGAAACATTGAGTGCGCCGGGCACGCGTCCGGATTTTTCGCCTATTTTCTACTGCATGGAGATACGCTGCTGCTTTGGATTATTAATGATGCGAGATTGGATACAGATTCCGATTCTCCACGGCCCGATCATAGCCAGCGTTTCGGACGCGGGGATAATGGCGATAAGATTGATAATAAATGTATCGGCACGATCGCGATTGATACGTCGGCGGCGGCGACGAGTGTGCGCACAATCCAGAGGCTGTATTGTTGTAACGGAACGTAATTTATATAATGTACCGGCCACGCTCTTGCGTAATGGATTCAGTGTACGGGATAAATGCAGAATTAGTTTATAAAATAATCAATAGCCAGCTCTCTGTATACGCGTAAAAATTCTTCGATAAAGTCGTAAATTAAAAGGTCCCCTGTTCTTTTCGCAGTAATATATTTATCGCGCGCACATAACTTGATCATATCTCCATAAAAAGTGCCATTACTCGCAGTCGCGCCGCGATTAGAATATCAAGCCCTCGCGCGCGAACCAATATATAACAAGACCCAGCGATTCCCTACTACAGAGAAAAAAATCGATCAACTACTCCCCTCGACGTTGCACACGCGTAATCCCTAATAATCACAGATCGAACCTCCTCTGCATATTCGGGATTAGCCCGGAAGCATCTGCCGCAGGTAATATATTTCCGCGCGTGTTTTTTCTCTCTCCGTATGCCTCGCGGTCAGCCACGCCCGATTATCATATCGAGCGTCATCTCCTCCCCCCGAGCGCGCGCGCGTGCGAGTTCGACGACTCTATTAACGGCGCTTATTCGCGCGCTATATATGCGTAATCGATGAATCGAATCAAACGCCCGGCGTACGTGAATTAGTTTCGGGTCGCGTCGTTAGCGGACTCTTTTCTCTCGATTATCCGATCGTTCTATCTCTTTCGCTTTCTCTCTCGAGGAGATTGATGGATGAAGAGTAGCGGCTTTTTACCTCGATTTTCACTAGTTTTCCGGGGGCTGAATCGATATGATCGACGAGGCAGATTGCGAGTAATTGCGGAGCGCGCGATTTCGCACGCTGAGAGAGGAGCATTATTCGATTCTTTGCGGATGTGATTTGATTTTTGTCGGACACGAGAGATCGATCACCGCTCGCGTCGAGCTGGCATTGTGTCCCGATGGTACGACACACACACGGTCGATATTATTGCTCGGGGGTATTTGTTGGGGCTGTTCAGCTGGAGGTAAGAATTTAATAACGCCTTTCCGGCGTATACTTGGCTTGTTTAAACATTAAACACACTCTCCCGAGAAGAACGCTCTCACCGCGCATCGACGAAAGTAATCGCGCTCTTTCGTCATCTCGACATTGACGAAAAACCTCAACGGGTTACATTTACGCGCAGCACTCGAACCCTCCGCTGTGCGCAAAGGCACCTCCCCCTCGCGAAATGAAACCTCGAAAGGTAGAAGATCAGCCACCCATCTGTGGTCGGCGTTCACGCGGCATTAAAAAGTCATCCTTTCACTGCGTGATTTCCGATCAATCCACGTTTACGCGTGCAGAGGCGCGCTGTTTCCTCGAAAGAAAAAAACCGATAATAAAGGGCTGATTTTCCCGCAGAGAGAGAGAGAGAGAGAGAGGGAGGAAATTAATGACGATCTCTCGGGACAGCGCTCGCGCCTCCCGACGATAGGAGCAAAAAAAAATCAAGGGTAAAATAATAAACATTTTTCTTCTCGCGCTCTCCGACCTTGCGCGCCGCGGTAATTTCGGGGGATCGACTCTCTCTCTCTCTCTCTCTCTCGAGGGGTATACTAGCCGTACGTCGGCGTGATATATGTTTGGAGCGGCGCGCGCGCATCGCGGCATATGTCGCGCGTATACACTTTTACGATTCCCTCTGCTCGCTCTCTCATCGGCGATGAAAAGAATCGAGTGTCGCGTGCTCCGATCATTTGCATAGTCATATTTCTTCGCTCATTACCATTATTACGAGAGAGAGAGAGAGAGAGAGAGAGAGAGAGAGAGAGAGAGAGAGAGAGAGAGAGAGAGAGAGAGAGAGAGAGAGCGAGAGAGTATTTCGGGGAGTCATTGTCGCGAGAGTTAGACGAGTCGGTTGACATTTGCGCCGCGCGCCACAAAAGAGAGCATTCACGCCTCGAGTGCCTGCCTGCGTATGCGAACACACACACGAGCACACGGCGAAACGCGGAAGCGCAAGGAGAGAGAGAGAGAGAGACATGAGGACCTGGCTGCGATATGAGAGGGAGGCGCGTGCGGTGTACTTGACTTATTTGTGTGCGCGTTTTAGCCGAGTGCGGGCTTTGTTTTATATGCGCGCGAGCTGCATCGGAAATATAACGGTCAGTGGACTCCCGCGGGGTGTCGAGTGCTGATGGAGAGTATTATATTAAACACCGGGTGCAATATTTGTACACACACAAGCGACTCTGACGCTGACAGTCATTTATTCTTCCTCGCTCTCGAGGACTCTGTTCAGAGCAAAAAATCCGTTGATGCCTGCGGGCGCCGCCGAAAAATGGAATCCTACGCACAACTGTGACAAGACTGTATATATGCAGTGTGTATAACATACTCCCACGTCAGAGCAGCCATTTCAGAGACGGCGGCACATAAGTATACGTATAGGCAAAGGGGAGAGTCGGCACGCCGTATCATTGTGCTCCCGCTCTCGAAGCGCACAACTGAATCGACATTTGATCTGGCCGTATCCGTGCATTATGGTAAAGAGGTGCGCGCGGCCCTTTCGAGGAGAGCATTAGTACGTAACGTGCGCCGCGCGCTTTGTATGCCAGAGAGACGAGCGGGGTGGTGTATGGTTGCAGCAGTGGATTTTTGACGCTGCTGCGATGCCGGACAGCTTGTGTTTGGCTGGAGTGTGTGCGCGCGCGGGCTTTCATTAAAGAGGTATTAGCGGCGGTTTTGTCTCTCGTTCTCTATCCGCGCGGCTCTGCAGGGAGCGAGACATGCGAGCGTGCGAATAATAGGAGAAGGGAAAATGGACTTTTAATTTTTCATAAATATGCAGGCACCCGCCGGGCCGACTTTCGCGAATAACCCTGCGATCACACGCGACGGGCTAAATATTCAATTTTCCGAGAGCTGCTCCCCAGGAGCGGGAATAAAACTGCGCGATACGAGCTATATACGGACCGTTATATCACACCCGCTGCAGACAATGCAAAGCGCCGTCAAATCGTCCGCGATAAAGCCGCTTTATAAAACAAAGCAATCGTTCCTCCAGATCCGTGTCAAATAGTCGAGCGCGTACAACAATAGCCACCGGTCAGCAGCAGCGCACACATTCTATAACTCCTCGATCTCTATCGCTCGCTCTCTCCGACGCCGAAAATCACTCGCCGCCGTGGTGTATAGATGAAGCCGTCATTATATCAAGAGCCGACGTACACGGCTATATTATACATATACTCGTCCACCTTCTGTTGCCGCGCGAGAGCTAGCTTCACAGCCATTATTGTTACTTTCGGAACAATCGCCGCGCGTATACGAGATGCGATCAGGCGATTCACCGGGCGCAAGCTGACCACGCGCTCTCCTAGCGCAGTGTGTAGGTATACCTTTATAGGGGGGAGAAAAAAGGTTAAAGAGTTGAGTCAGGGCTCTGCAGCGCCTCTTTATTGTGCGTGATATATGTGAATCCTATTAATGCCAGGTATATATAATGGTCAGTTGAATTTTCGGGGCTGCAGTAGCAGCTGTGTGTGTGTGTGTGTGTGTGTGGTGAAAACGTTTTTTAATCGTTTAGCCTAACAAAAATAAATTGATTTTCTTCAGCGATCTATGAACTATCATAAAAAAAATAGAATCGTTCATTCCAATCTAGCCGCATAGGTATCCATGTCACCCGACCGGATACGCCCCCCTAAAAAGAGAAATACCTCAGCGCAAACCAGCGTCAGTCGTGTCGCGTGCGCCTACCCCCTTGTGTATTTCACCCTCGCCGGAGTCGTGGCGGCGCAGTGCCGAGTCATCCAGAAGAGTTGCACAGCCACAAGCGGATTACACGGGCGTGCGCGCGTGCCGTATAATTCTTTCGCTCGGTGATCAGCTCCACATAATGCCACTGCGCTCATTTGTTTAGCGGCGCGACGCGATTACGCCTATACCGCCTTTCGGAGTCAATCGTCGTGAAATATTCGGCCGTCGGGCTCCGTTACGTGTGTACGTGTGTACACCGAAAGAGAGATTAGACTCGCTCGCCGGAAGCAATTCGCCGCGCGCTAAAGCTCAGTAAGGCAGAAAATTAATTTTCGCGATAGCGCCGGAGCATTATCAAAAGCGCGGCCGACGATTTTGTGCGGTTGCCGTCGTGCTTTGTGCGAATTATCGAGTAATTATACGAAAAATATTGTCGTACAATATGCGATCGCGCAACGGTCGCAGCAGCGAAGAATCGTCGGCGTAATTAATATTCAAATTTGGAGGATCCATTAGTCACGCGACTGATGTACATTATTATCTCCTCCCACGCATCGGCGAAACGGACGTTATTACCAGTCGCTTAATTAAAATATATTGTGTTGAACTGCAGTCGCGTGGCCCATGAGTCTCTGAATCATCATCACCGTAGAGCGAGAAGCGCACGATCTCTATCGCATCCCTATGATGGCATATGGAATTTACGTTGCCGTGCGTCGATGTAACGAACTTTCGACGGATTTCCCAAATCGAAATCTCTCCTCGCCGAGAGCATAGTATAATTACGGCCATAAATCAACGTATCCCCGAAAATTAATAAAGCCCCCTTTGCGCGCGCGGATCGATAATTGAAAACTCGCGCTCTCTTCGTCGAGAAGGAAATTAATGCGCGAAGCAAATACCTCGTGTGCGCGCCTTTAAAAGCCCATAAACGTCGTACCCTGACGCGCGGGAGAAGCGAATATAAAGCGAACGCCGCATGAAAAATCGGAAGCTTCGTCGTCGTCGTCGTCGTCGTCGTCGTCGTCGTCGGGTATTGCGCGTAACTCATATACGTGGGATATGATGTGCGCGGGGTATTTTTTCCGTATTAAAAATCATTTGTTAGAACTCGCACTTTTTATGGACGCTATATCTTATACATACGTACAGTTATGAAATCCGCCGCGCCGATCGTTAAGTACGCGTTTTACGATGGCTTAATAATCGTTAACCCTTTTATTAACATTGTAAATATGAGCAATGACCTAAAAACGCCGCGCGCGCATTGTGCGGGAAACCGGTTATTGTTCTAACGGTACACCCGCTCTGTCGTTGTTTCAAATTCAAGCAATAAATTTCATTCGAGTTGGCCCACCCGTACAGATTTGACGAACTTCGGCTCATTAATCAAAAAAATCCCGTCAAAAGCCTCCCGAGAAATAATCCTAGGCACGTGTCGTCGCGTTGTTTGCTCAATGTGTAATCGCGTAGGTCACACAGCAGCGACGGCGGCTTTTGACAAGAGAGCTGTAATTGAACCGCATGTCCAATCGATCCCGGGCCTCGAATCCGCCGCGAGGAATAATGTCTCTGGCTGCGCGCACATACGCTATCGATCGCCGTCGTCATTGTGTGAGAAGAGAGAGAGAGAGAGAGAGAGAGAGAGAGAGAGAGAGAGAGAGAGAGAGAGAGAGAGAGAGAGAGAGAGAGAGAGAAGAGGTGTACCGTACGCTCTTTGCAGAAGAGGCCGCGGAGAAGAGAAAGCGCGACGATGAATTTTCGGCTTTGACGGTAATCAACTTTTCGGGCGAGGCCTCGGTGACAGGTAATTTCGCCGGGCTTTCTTCTTCGCTGTATACCGTATGGTATTAATTTTGCTCGCCAAAGTTCTGAAATTGAAAGGAAAGATTGCAAATTGATCGCCGCCGCGTACGGAGTATTTCCAAAGCGATTGCAGCAATAAACAAGCGCAGCGAAACAATCTCCAGTTCGTCCAACCAGCAAACTGCTCTTTGTCGGCTAACTCGTCCTCGGCTTAATCTCGTTCTCGTATACACACGCGCGCGCACACACACAGTCGGCCAAAGTCGTCTCTCCATACTTATATTCCTCTATCTGCCTCGGCACACACAGCAGCGGCGGCGGCGACGCTGTATACATACTCGCTCGCTTGACTTATCGCTTTCTTTCGGCCAAGTCAGCCGGTTGCGCTGCGCGATTTTCTAAAAAGGAACTATGTCGCGCGCGCGTTTTCGAATTCTAGCTTCGCTATTTTTTTCTAGCCACATGTCTACGAATGGACGCAGTCGCTCGGGCTCAAATGCGCTTTTTCCGCCTGGTTTGAGTAACGCGCGCGCCTATACGAGGCAATATCAAAGGGATACGCATTCGGCGCAAGCGCGCACCGGTATGACGTCTCGAAATGGCAAACAATACCGTGGTTTTGGTTCCCTGAGAAATTCCGCTGAATTTAAATGCGGCGAGCGAAGCTTCGGCGGCGATTTTTCCCGAGGCGGGAGCAAAGAAAATCACGTCACCGCTATGCACACATCCTTTCTGGTGTCACTCACGCGGCGCAAACACATGTCGTACACGCGCTCTTTCAATAGTACGGCTATACACGACTGCATCAAAAAAGCATCAAAGCCCCCCAAAATCAAACTTGGCTCTCTCTCTCTCGTCAAACGGTACAAATAGCAGCGCTAATCTTCCGCGCGCGCGGCGAGGAAAAAAGGGCCGATCCGGGGAAAAAAGGAAGCCGATCGCTCGTATTTACCGCTTAAGCAAACACGCGCGGGCAGCTCCTTTCCGCCCTCTTTTTTGTGCTCGCTCGCGGTGAGCCTGCGCGTCGGTCGCGATCCGATTGCGGGGTTTGCGGTGAAAAGCTGATTGTGGTAACAGCGCGTACGTGCAATCGAAAGAAGCGGATTTTACTCTTTTCAGCGAGAACTTTGACGCAATGTCTCCTTTGGGGGTCAGGGTTATGGCAGCTATACACTGCGCGGCACATCAGCATCCCTCCCCGCTCCCGAATACCGTTGGACGTGCGTGTACGCCTTGAAGCACCGCCGCCCCTCTCCGCAACACACGCACACACACACACGTAAGGTCCTTTGTGTCGTGCAGCATGTCCCGCCGCAGTTACTGCTCGCTTCGCTTGCCGTGTAACATACGCACCGGCGACTCTTGTGGCTATTATTATTGTTATTACGCGCGCGGAGATTAAATTGGATTTTTCCGGACAGTGACACGTATATATAGTTTGTCGATGCCGTGATCTATTTCTTAATCTCCGCGTTCTTTGCTCAGGTTTGTTGTCGCTGCTGCAGCCTACACACACACAGTGATCTTTTTGAGGGATCGCTGTGTATAACCCGTATTGTTGAGCTCGGATTACCGCTATAGCGCGCGGCGGCGGCTTTTGTGCGCGGGTACAAGGGAGAGGATTAAAGAGGTCACTGCAGCGAGTTGCGGGACTTCATTGACTTCGGCTTCCTCTGTACAGGCCAAGTTCGGGGATCGTTTCAGCGCAAGGCATCATCCGAAGTGCAGCGGATCGAGTCTCGATTTTCAAAAAGTTGAAATTCGAGCCGAAAACTCCCAAGCTTGTCGTCGCCAATTAGAGCCGATTCCGGATTGGAAATGCAGATCCGACGCGCGAGAGAGGGGAAATCCGATCAGTCGGAAAATCGGAAAAGTCCCGATAGGCGTATTCGCAGCGGTCGCCGCGGTGTTATGTATTATTATACATCGCGCGCGAACGTTGCACGACAATCCGCTTATAGAGGTGTGTATGCGTGTGTGTGCAATAGCACAGAGCAGCCGGTATTGTGCATATAGAGCTCTGACGGGGCGCGCGATGTTGCGTGAATGCAGCCGTGATTATGCATCTGAGAGCTGCAGAGCAAACATGCATTTTACGATTGGAAGGATGGCAGTGTGCACGAGGTAGACACATAGGGAATGGGTTTATATGCGGTTGCGGCTTTCGTTCGGCAAATTGGGGACTTGAATGCAGGCGCGAGCGCCGTTGCGACTTAATAAAATGTTTTACACTTCGCGAATATGCTTTATCGTCGGGGACGACGCCCGATGCGGTTTGCATAATGGGAGCTTAATGCGACGTTATTTTTTTGGTTGTTTATAACGCAGAGCTATTCATCGCAGGAGCTCATGTGTATTTTGAATGAGGGAGCGGAGAACAATATAATCGTTTTGAGACGCGCATCGCACCAGCGCTAGACAATCTCGTAAAAATCACTTATTCGACGAGAGAGTCGAGGGGGCCAGAAACGAATTGGCGCCGACAGCAGCTGAATTTCGACGAAGCGAAAGTTTCTCAAGCGTTCCCGTGATGTGAGGACGCAGTGACTCGCCGCCGCCTGCGAGTATGTGTCACAGGCGCACGCACGTCTTGCTCAATCGCGCTTAAGTAGCGTCAACGCGCGGCGACCAGTTGGTCAGTGCGCGTCTGACTTTTTTTCCTCCATTGACGTTAACTCTTTCTAGCTGCGGGTCGGTTCACACATGGCTGATTGTTTAATTACTGCTGGTGAAATAGGGGGAACGAACTTGATCAAGTGTCCGAAAAATATTGAATAATTGCTATTCCATAAACAGTGCGAACACCGCCTCTATAATCCAGAGTCCAGAAACCGAGAGTGGCGGGAGATAAGGTCGCCCCCACCATAACGCCGGCTGCAGAGTACAGCACTTAATTGCCCGTTTCCTGTCCCGCGAGAGTAGAGCGGCTGCCGCTGCTGCGAAGAAAAACGTCGTCGGCGGCGGCAACTTTTTTACGACGCATCTTTGACCCATCTTCACGAGCGAGTCATCGGCGCACTGAATGGACGGCCTTTTTGCGCGCCGTTCCTCTCTCAATGAAGCGAGAGTATGTGTATCTTTTTTCGCTCTCTTCGCGGAATCGCTCTCTTGGCGGCTATTTCGCGGACGAGTTGCTCTATACACTACCCTATATACACGTGGGAGGTTTATCGAGTCGGCTCTGTAGTTTCTTTTCTCGTCTCGAGTGTGTCGACAGGCGTGGAATTATTGTTGTTGCGTAAGGTATTTTTGCGATACAAAAACTGATTCAGCAATTTGCGCGCGAGAGCGTGAATCATTACTTGGAGCGGAGATTTTCCGCGCGTGGAAATTCGATCCATTGTAATATACTCGTATCGTTGAATTAAAAAAAAATGAATGCTTCGTATCATCTTGCGTATAGCTTCGTAAAAAAAGGGTCGACTTTTCGAGATCGATAATTCAATCAAGCTCTCTATTTCCGAGCCGACGTTCATCGAAATGCGATTACATACAATAGCTTTTTCTATCATCTTTGACCTGCGCGGTTGAATTCGATGAACTAATTTGCCTGTCTTTTACTCGCACGCGCGCGAGCACTGAAAAAATGTAATTGCCTCCGATTGTTCTTGCTGGAATATTGCACTTCTATTTCCAGGCGTATTACTTTCGCATCGAACTTCCACTTACCTCCCGATGAAAAAAGTATTTATTTTTCCCCGTCGATTGAATAAAAATTATGCCTTCTACTGACCCCCCCGAACAACAAGCATCAGCTGACATAATACGCACTTAATTAAACTTCGCTGAATCAACGAGAGCGGCCCTTGATTACTCGCGCGGCGGCGGCCGATAATCTAAAATAATCCTCCCGTCGATATCCAATTAATGAAAACCATGGGTCATTCTATATATATATATATATATATATATATATATATATATATACCACGCTCTCGTCAACTTCTCTCTCTCTCTTTCTCTCTCTCTCTCTCTCTCTCTCTCTCTCTCTCTCTCTCTCTCTCTCTCTCTCTCTGTTCTCCGAAAACGAGAGAAACGAAGAAATCAATTATATGCCCGGCGCGTGCTGACGATTACCGCCCCCTCGAACTCATCGAAAGCTCGTTTTTCTCCCCAAAAACACACACGCCTCCGGCGCCGCACGATGAAAAATCGCGCGAAAGAGAGGCCAACGCAGCAGTGCACAGGCGCCAGCTCATTACGCAATGGACGGACACGGACACACAGTGAGCGAGACTGATGGCTTTTTAATTACCGCGAAGAGGAAGAAAAGAAGGAAGAGATGCGCCGGCTGATGCTCGGTTTTTACGCCCGGCCTATTTCCGGAGCTTTTTGTGCAGTGTTCAAGATGGACTGCTGCTGCTGTTGGTATTTACCGTCCCGCGGAATCTTTGCTCGAAGTTTCGGTTTGATTAGTTGAGAGAGCTTTCGTGTAATTCTGAAAATTAAACAGCGCGCGGAGGCATGTGATTGACGTAACAGCCCATCGCGCAGCTGCAACGAAAATTACACGAAAAACGCTCCCATAAAGCGAGAGCGCGAAGAAACAATCGAATGTTCCCTCGAATAAGAAAATTCCTCTCGAACCCACGGGAACCGTTCGGCGCGCTGAAGGTCAGGGGCGCGATGATCCGGCCACGTGCGCGCGCCGCATTAATTTCAAGAGAGAGCCGCCCACGCGACCGGTACACACTAAATCACTCGGAGCGCGTGCCGTACTCACCGATCGAAGCGCTCTCTCGTCCGGATTACGAGGAGAATAATGGAGAGAGAGAGAGAGAGAGAGAGAGAGAGAGAGAGAGAGAGAGAGAGAGAGAGAAAGAGACTTTTCCGTGCGCCTGCACTTTTGTCAGTGGCTCCGAACGAATTCATTGTCTGTAACAAGGCTCGTCGCGATTTTTCGGAGAAAGTTTTTCAAAAGCTAGCTCAGCGAACTTTTTCTCTCTCTCTCTCTCTCTCTCTCTCTCTCTCTCTCTCTCTCTTTGTAATATGAAATAAAACTTTTTTCCCGCCATAATAACACGTACGACTGAAGTATATATAGTATAGTCCCTCGGAAAGTAGAACGGCTCGACCCCCTCAATCTCGGGGAAAATCTCCGGCGAAAAAAGGGAAAGCCGCGGCGTCGCAAACCACAGGCGTGAGCGGGATTATCCCTTTCGAATAGTCGAGCGCGTGGCTGCGCCGATTTCACGGTTATAAGGCTGTGCTGCTACTGCTGCAGCTATGTGTACGACTCCCCGCGTCGCTAACACACATCCACGCAGATGCAATGTCGCGTCGCGGACTTTGTATTGACATTCTCATTTTAATTTTATTGCCACTTGGACGCCGTGGGGCGCGGCTTATAATATTGGCGAATTTATGCGCAGCGTGGGTCCTCGCGTGCAAGCGAGTGTATACGTATGTTTTTCCTTTGTTGTTCCGTATCGACGATTGACGGATGCGAGTAGGGGACGTGTATGGAAAAGTGCGTGAGCGAATAATCATCGTTCGATTTTTAGTTACAAAACGAAAGAGCTTTTCCGTTTCGTGCTCGTTAATTTGCATAATAAATCGTTGTTACAGCTATAACCGGTGCAGAGCGTTATGAAACACTGGTGAAAACGCGATCGTACATTTTATTGATAAATTCGCGTTTTTAATTTTCGCGCCGCCGCGATACGTATACGCTTGGATTAATGATTTTCGAGAAGCGAAAAAAAAAAGAGAGAGCGTAGTAGTATAGAGCGCGCGGGGCGACTCGTTATCGCTCGGCTTTTAATGAGCGCAATAAATTAAATAATAAATACGTTCGCTTATTTAGCATTTGCATAATCAAGCGAAAAGCGTAGCGAGAAATGTGCAGCATTCGAAGGCGCGATAAATCATCGACGCATTACCGCGATTATCTCTCTCTTTCGCACTCGTTGCGCTCGGCGCGCGTAAAAATGTAACATACCCACACGCGCACGCGCGCTATCTCCGCGGCGAAATTACAAATAAGTCCTTGTTGTACATTTACACGCGCTATCGCGGAGCGGTACACGATACAACGCTGTAATTTGTCATATAACTCGCCGAGCGAGAAAGAGAGAGTGAGAGGTGGATACATTCAATTATGTATTAGGTTGTGTGCCGTCTGCATCGATGACACACATTGCGACAATTTCCGATTCGCGTCGTCGTCGGCGACGACGTCTTAACACAAGTAGCAGTCGAAGAAACTCAAGTAGCAGCCGGAGTCGCCACCGGAAGCGGCTTCGATAAGAGCGAGACGGAAACACAGCCGGTTGATTCATCTTCGAGCGCGCACAAGAGTGAGTTTTACGAAGAAAGCGACGAGTTTTGTCGAATCGTGACGAAAGACGTGGGAATTCTCTCGAAATTAGCGTATAGTCGAGAGACAATTAGAACGAGGGAAAATCAGGACGGATTTTTTTGAAAGTTTTTTTCTCTTCAAGCTTCGGCACTCCTCTACGCGCATACATATTATAAGCGATCGATGACACACACACGAGAAGAGCAGTTTCGTGAAAAACTTGTGCATAATTAACGCGCTCGTTCCGCAAATCAGCACCTGAAGTAAGTATGCCATCAGCGCTGCACGTGAAAATCCATCGATCCTACTTATCGTGAATATTGCATCCTGTTTCACTGAAACTCGATTAATAGAAAGCGATGAAATATATGCGCGCTGCACATTCCAGGTTACATATCGTCAACAAGTCCATCGGTATATATATATAACGAACTTTCAGCGCCGCCACGAAATTCAAACAAAAGTTCCACACCTATCCGGTTAAATAATCCGCATTCGTATTCTCAACGCGCCGCTGATGTATATGTATATACGCGATGGATCGCTCGGCTCTCTCTCCCTTATAATACTGCCGGCTTCTGGGAAACTTCGTGAACGCGATAAGGAGCCGCGATATGCGCCGCCGCGCGCCGGGAGTGAAGAGCTCGGAATACAAAATTTTTCTCTCCGGACTTTTTTCGTTTGAAGGATCAAGAGAGAGAGAGAGAGAGAGAGAGAGAGAGAGAGAGAGAGAGAGAGAGAGAGAGAGAGAGAGAGAGAGAGAGAGAGAGAGAGAGAGAGAGAGAGAGAGAGAGAGAGAGAGAGAGTGATCGAGCTGAATGAAAGGGTTTATTTGCGCGAACGTTTTTCTTCCTGCGAAGATTCATTTCTCACTTGCTATCTCCAATGACTTTATCGCGCGCGCGCGCGCGCGAGCACCTAAAAGCGTGACACGTAAAAGCGTAACACACTTCAGGAGGCCAAGACGGCTCGAGCTTTATACGACGACGTCTACGACCCACTTCTCCGATTTCGGCACACGGCTCTGAATTTTTCAACGCTTCGCCGTGCCCTTTGACATTATAACCCGCCACTGCGATGCTTATGCCTTAGCTGCGCGGAAGAGATGAATTTCGCTCCAAGTGGGTGGCACATGCGCCCTGTGGATAAACGGATTCTGAAGAATTAATTGCCTCAGAAATGACGGAACAGTTTCGAGAGCGCGCGCGCATCAGGCTCCGTTAACCGGGTTATTGCGCGCCGGACCATTATTTATGTACCAACCGGAATCGATACAGTCCGATCGTCTCTCTCACGGCGGCGGATCTAGCGAAGCGTCGCGCGAGTTCGGTCGATTGTTAAAATAAATGACTGTTTTCATTGTCGCGCGACTGCACACTTGCCTCTCTCCAAAGTCGGACGTTTAAACTAGTTACGGGAAAATCTGCCCGCGGCGAAGTCAGCTGCCCCAATCATACCCTCAATTACCGAGCATTACACCGAGGCGCTCCGGTAATTACGTCCGAAAAAAGCAACAGCATCCAGAAAGAGAGAGAGAGAGAGAGAGAGAGAGAGAGAGAGAGAGAGAGAGAACCACCCGCGAGCTTATCTCTGTACCGTACATAGCCTATAGGCAGGGTATATACCGGCCGTCTGCAACTCCCCGCGTCCGCAAAACTCTCCGTCAAAACATGCTGGCGCCGCGGGGCGTCGGATGCACCCCGTGGCGAGATTAGAGTATAGATCGCCCATCTGCCCGATTTTCTCCGGTGGTGCTCTCCTTTAAACTCTCGTTTCGGACGCTCGGGCTATATCCGTCGTTTTTTCGGACGACTGCTGCGAGAGAGCTGGACACGTTGAGAGTGCCGATGACGGTCGCTTTGTGTGCGCTATAGCTATACAGAGGAGGGAGATTAGGATGTATATTCTATGCGTTTGGAGAGGCTTGTTTGTTCTTGTTGGCGGTGCGGTCGGGTAGTTTGTTGCAGCGGGACGACTTGATCAGAGGTGTGAGTTTGCGGCTTCTCTCGTACTCGCGCACCTGTGTGGTTTATTATACACATACACAACGCGCGGAGAGAGAAACTTTGCTCGCAGAGCATCGTTCCACCATGTATGAAAGCGTAGATTTACTAATAATGAAAAAATAAAAAAAAAATAACGCCCGTCGCTTCTCATGACAAACGATCGTCATCTCTCTGTCTGCGATGAAGTGAAATATCAGACTCTCCGGGGCTTTATTAAATCTCGCGCGAGTCCAAAAAACGTGACGAATCGCGCTTATTAAGCCATTTCCTTCGAAAACGTCTCACGACGCACAGTCATCTCCCGCGCGCGCGCGACCTTTCTCCTCATCGTTTTCCACTCTCTTTCTCGCGCGCTGTTTCCGGCATATTATATAGAAGAGAAAACGAAGAGGGGAGTTGCGCGGAAGATTTGTTCGCCCCCCTGCCGCTGCCCCGGCCGGCTTTGAACTCGGACAGCGGCGGTTACAAATTGATCTTCTACGTGCTCCTTCTCCGCGATGAAAATTGAGTTCAAAGACTTGACTGAAATGAAGAGTATTATTTCGATGACACCCGATGCAAATCAATCGCGCTCTCGCGCGCGCGATAAGTAAAGCGAATTGCTCGGCCCCGCTCGTACGGCCTTATAAGCCCGGCAAATTACGGAATTAGACATTACCGACACACGCAGCGAGTTGCCCTCGCCGTCGAACTCGCAAATTACCTCCTCCCCGAGCGAGCACGGCGGTGCGGCGAAAAGGCGGCGCGCGAGGCAAAAAAGGCGCGCCGTCTCGAGTGTCCACTTAGGCCGCAACGGTGCGCGGTGAGAGAGAGAGAGAGAGAGAGAGAGAGAGAGAGAGAGAGAGAGAGAGAGAGAGAGAGAAGTCGGAGAAGAAAAAGAGAGAAGGAACGAACGGGTGCAGTAGTATGTAGTGTACAGCAGCTTATGCAACGGATTCGATCAATCGCCGCGCAAAAAAGGGAGAGACTCGGCCTGTGGACTCTTTTATCAAGTGCAGCAGCGACTCTCGCTCTCCTCTCTTTCGTACATATCGTTGTGCAATTAATCGTGCGCAGCAGCGCGAGCGGTGCACCGAGAGGAAAAGCGCGACAAGTCAATCGCTCTTTCTTCGATCGAGCGAGACAAGAGTGTGCGTATATAAGGCTAATAATCCCTTGACGAACTGCAACGGCGGAGTTCGCTGTTGATGAGTGCGGCTCGTTTTTGCGCAAAGAATTTCCGAGACGGAGAACTATTTTTTCTTCCAGGGAGAGGTATTCCGCTAATGTGGAAATGGCTCTCGACGCTCGAGTTGCGACGGTGATTTAGCGCTGACGTTTGACAGGGAAAATTGGCCGTCGTCGTCCGCGCGTGCAGTGCGTGTGTGTGGCGCAAGCGCTGTAAGTATGCGACCACCTTGTTGACGCGCTCAATTATTCGTTATAAGCGTTTTCTCCTGGAACTATCTCGCGAGCGTAATTAATCGATCGATCGGAAGGACAAAACAACCAGATTAGACGCCGAAGACAAATCGTTCGCGCTCGTCCGATCGATCATCTGCATAATCATGGGAACGTGGCCGACCCCCTAACTCAACCCTCCACTCGCGAGAGTGAAAATTCCCATAAAACCAATCTCATAGCTCACCTGAATCGATAAGCGCAACTCGAGTTATCTGCATAATCATGGGAAGATCCGGCATCCCTTGCAATCACCGCGGCGCACCCTCCTTAACCCTTGCGGTGCAATAAAACGACCGCGAAGCTAATCGATCAGTCCGCGTTACACACCGCGCGCGACTTTTCCACGCACAGAGCGTAACGCCTATTTTTCCCGCGAACTTCCCAGGAAAATCACACGCACTGCAACTCTTCGTGCACTCTCTGATTTACGATTTGCGCGCGAGCAGGTAAAAATTACGCGCGGAGAGAGAGCGACAGGCCAAAGGGGTGAGTGACCCCGAGTGCACGGGTATGTGCCTACGAAAAACTCTAGCGTCGTTTACGAGGGGAGAGAGAGAGTCTCCTTTTACGAGCTGCTGCAGGAGAGAGAGAGAGAGAGAGAGAGAGAGAGAGAGAGAGAGAGAGAGAGAGAGAGAGGGACTGCGTGCCGCGTAGCGTCGTTTGAATTTCGCTCGAGTATGAGTGTCGGTGCAGCGTTCGAATACGCACATGCGGGATGAACGACGCTCGCCGCATATTATTACACAGATGTGCACTATAAAGCGCAGCGTATTAATCGCACGTTTGACCGAATTACTCGAGTCGCTCGTTTCCGCGTAGAGTGTTTTTCGACAGTTTGAAAAAAAGAACTCGCCGGCAACGGTTTCCCCAATCAACGATTCAATCACCGCGCGTACAGTAGCTTCGCGAGGAGAAAAGAGTCGCCAGCCACCGGCATTCCCCGGGAGCAGCACAGAAGCAAAATAAGCGCGCGCAGATACAAGGAGAAAAGGAAGAAGCAAAGAGGACGGGGTCTCGGGGTCACACAGCGGCTCGCTTGATATTTTCCTCGGCAATTCGCGAAACGCCGATGGAATCTTCGCTCGCGCGCGGCGCCTCTCGATCTTCCTTTTTTCCATCCTCACGCTGTATGCCTCTCGACGTCGTCGAGAAAGACCCGAGGGAATTCCAGCAGCAGCGGCAGCGTCCATTCCAGGAGAGACTCCTGGCGAGCTTTTACGTTTTCTCGAGAGTCGTAAACTTTACGAGAGATGAGGAGAATTTCAGCAGCGCGCGTATAGATTTGCGCTGCTTGGAGATAGAGCTAGCGAGGGGGATGATACGATGCAGCGCGTGGGGCGCAGATTAGAAAGATCTCTCGCGCTGTGATCTGGCTTTCCAGGAGATTGGGCGTATTTTGAGGAGAGCGTGTGTATATAACCCACTTATTGAAACTCGAAAGAAGTGGGCGACGCGAGATTACCTTGCTAATAAGCTCGCGTGTATACTTAGAATTAAATCAGCAGCGTCAAAAAAAGAGGGAAAGGTTAATCCGTCAGTCGCATGCAAGAAGGCGAAGAAAAAAAGCCAAAACGAACGTCGGTACAAGTCGTCGGCGCAAACGTTCTCCGTCGTCGTCGTCGCGTTCGCGAAAAAGTCCCTCTCATCCAATCCAATCGCGTCGAAGATCGAAAAACTCATAACAAAGCGTGCGACTAAACACGTTTTCTCGCCGCCGCGAGTAGGAGGGAAAATTCGACGTCCTCAACCTCGAGTCGAAAGTGCGGCACGTGTGCGCGCCGGAATAGGGGAGAAGCATAAGAAGTAATTCCGGAGCCAGTTTAACGATTACCCTACACACTTTCTTCAGAGTCACTTCGATAAATCAGCCGACGCACTATACGCCGATACCTATACAAATTTTCTCTGCACCGAGTCCGATCAATTAGCCGTATACGCGCGACCACCGTCGTCTTCGGAGTCGTAAAAAGCGCACAATGCCGTGGGCCGTTCCGAATCGAAGAAAGGAGTCTCGTGCGCGCGTCCCGAAGGAAATAAAAATTCCCTCTATGTGCACGCATGTGCAAGCGAAGCCCGCGGGGGATACGCAATACGCATACACACACTGCATCCGAAGCGACCGCTCGACGACAGCTGCTCGGCGGCGAGAGAGCTGAAATTTCTTACGCTCGGTCGGAGACGACGCGTGTGGGGGCGTACCTATAGCTTGTTGGCCAAACACACGCTGCGCTTCTTCCTTTTCTTGGGCTTTGTTGCGGGGCCTCGCCGCACGCCGCCGAGGCGGGCAATTAGGTTGTTACGCGATTTTGCGGTGCGGCCTGTAATTTTGGGGGAGTTTTATGGACATTATGCATTTCAAAAAGCGGAGCTTCACACGTCTCAGTTTCTGCAAACAAGCGCGTCATATAGAGCGATACTTGCGAGGGAGAGTCGCTACGATAATAGTTTTTGCCGCTGCTCGGGGGATAGCGTAAGCGAACTCGAGAAGAGCATCAACATTGACCGAGCGATCGAGCAAACTTCCCGCTCGCGCGCGAGGAGTGTTTATGTGGAGTGGCATCGTCGTGTATCGCGTTACCCGCAGCGAAATGTCTTCCTCGAAACTTTTCGGCCGTACTGCCACTCGACACAACAGCTCGCCTTATACTATACCGCGTGTATGTAAGAGCCAAGAGGAAGCGCTTCTGCGAACGGAAGCGATTATCAGAGCTGCAGTTTCGCTCGCGGTAGTGTACGTATCGATCGTCCGATTTATTAAACGTGTGTGAAAAAAAACAGCTCGGGTATTGAGCGATAAAACATCCGTTGGCGTTTTTCTCCTACTTCGATCTATAATAGTGAGAAATGATCCTGTGAACTTTGGCAATGAAAGCGAGGAGTGTAAACAAACGTTACGCTGCAGTTTTTATTGCTCCGCGGAGTCTCAACAAGCGCGCCGGAGATCGTTAATAACGCTTTGCGCGAGCGGGCTAAAAAATTAGTAACAGGCGATTCCGGCGTCAACACACAGGCTTTGTCAGCGGCGCAGTTAAAAAAAAAGTTATGAGTTTATACTGCGCGTCCTGGGAAAATCCTGCAGACGCCGCGCTAATGCTACTTTTATGACTCTCACTCTCTCTCTCTCTCTCTCTCTCTCTCTCTCCTGCGCAAGGATTAAGTCGCGCGCGCGCGGCGCATCAGGTACGTGCGACTTTTCCCTTTTTTTCGGCTGCCACTGCACGAGATGAGAGCAATTTGCTCGATCGTCCTGCGCATTATAACCGAAATTCACTTGTCAGGATGATGATTCCGGGGCACCCTTCTCGCCCTCTCGGGAAACGCTTTTTCCCCGAATGCGGACAGGAGCCTTTAAATCTGATTACGGACCTTCGACGCTTTTCCTATTGTCGGTGAAAAAAAAGCTATGAATCCGGAAGAAAAAAGAGCAGAGGTCATTATCCTATGGTGGAAAAAAAACCGGCTAAAAAAGGCCTTACGTGAGAATATCGAATCTCGGGCGCAGCGCGCGTCTCTCTCTTCTCACGGAAAATCGATGCGGGAAATCCTCAAGGGGGAACGCGTTGCGTTTTTTTTCATCTTATTACTCCAGAGGGGGGAAAAAGATGTATGTAGCTCTTCCCCGATCCACGCACACTTATACCTGTTCGGCGATATCTTTCGCGCAGTTAGTCCCGCGCGCGCAAAAGGGTGAATAATGGAAGAGCGTTGCCCGGAGGGCGTGTACTCTCTCTCTCTCTCTCTCTCTCTCTCTCTCTCTCTCGTGATAATTTGCATAGCCGTCACGGGATTGAGAGAGAGAGAGAGAGAGAGAGAGAACGGTGTATCGGTTTTCCGTCTACCTGACACACGGAAGCCTGCTTTTCACACGGCGGTTTTCCTCCGCGCGAACCGTTGCATTGTTTGGGACAGTTTTCGGCCGGGAGGTGAAAATTTTTCGGACTCATTTGCATGAGCAGAGAAGAAGGAGCTCTTCTCGAGTTTCGGATACGGGCTCTCTCTCTCTCTCTCTCTCTCTCTCTCTCTCTCTCTCTCTCTCTCTCTCTCTCTCTCTCTGAATGGGTGGCTTTCTGGGGCTGGAGTGATGGAGCGCTTTGTAATGAGATGGGCGGTGAAGGAAGTGGATAACGTTTTCTCGTCTATTATGTTTTAAATTTTCGAGTGCTCGTTCGTCTTCGTCTTGATTCCCTGTTTATGCAACATTGTATCGAATTTTTAATTGGCTGCTTGCTTTTAATTTCAAGGCTGGCTGTACCCTTTGAAAAAAACGTTAGTCAAGCATGGACCGAAGACACTTGAAGAGAGCATCGTTACGGAAAATTCGTCAACGACCATCGAGTCCAATAAAACGAAATTACCCCACACCTTCTCTTTTTTCCGTCCATCCTCTACAGCTCCGATGGAAAAAAATCCATTTCCTCCCCTCGACCCTGCGTACAAGAAAAGCTCCCCGAGCGAGATAAAAAGAAAAGAACAACGTCCTTGAAAGTGGCTGCGTACGATCTCTAATTTGCATCCGATTTTTCGCTCCCCGCGCTCGAGCAAGCAGCTGAGGCACGATCCCCAGAAAGACCGGAGAGAGAGAGAGAGAGAGAGAGAGAGAGAGAGAGAGAGAGAGAGTAAAAAAAATCCTGGCCGCTCGTTAAAGACAACGGATTTCGCACGTGCCTTTTCGAGGGGCGCTTTTCATGTGCTCTCTCGCTCGCTCGAGTGTTGCGCCCCGCGGTGCCAGAGAGCGCGCAGATATTCGCAAGTGCCGCGCGCGTGCGATTGATTTAGAGGCGTTATGTGCCCTTTTTCCTCGGGTAATTTGACGCGGAGTATGGGTCGCAATGTACAGTATAGAGTCGATTCGCCGGCGAAAAGTCGAAGGCGAACAACGGTTCCGTACTCGCTCGGCTGTATAATGGAGTTCTGGAGCAGCAGGTGCGCTTATCCTTGGAAAATTATAACGGCGCGCGGCTGTATCTCTCGGAGAGAGCGCAAAGATTACTACACATCAAAACAGTCCACTTTAGATAGCGAAACTTTATTACCGAGAGGATTACGAGGGTAGGGTGCACGCTGTGCAGGTATTCGGTGTTATTAAATAACAGTAGCCGAGCGCGGTGTATTACGAAGTTCGAACTCGATTTTGCTCGAATATTCTCGGCGGGAAGAGAGAGAGAGAGAGGGAAAAAAGTCGCTATCGTCGAGGTAATTATTCAGACTTGAAAAATGTAACTGGGCTAGTGGAGAGAACGGATAGCGCGCGTACACGCAATTAGCGCGCGAGATACGGCCGCGCGCAAGGCTCACCTTAAACGACGATTAAGAATATAAATAAGTTTTACCCGCAACGGTTTTTCAATTGCGATCGCCTTATACATGCACTACGCGTTATGGCGCGAAGAGGCGCATCGTTATGACGATCGAGCGTAAACACAGTAATAAGGAGAATCGATGATTGACAGGTTGCGCCTCGAACGCGAAGGCGCTGCTCTCTTGCAAGTGTATATATGGACAATGCGCGCGAGCGCGCGCACCTGTTGTGCCCTAATTCATTAACTCGGGCATAATAGAGCGAGGCACGCGTCGGCCTCGCGCGCATCGCATAAGCCTTTCACTTTTCTTCCCCGCTGCACATGTCGTATCATGCGCCAAAATATCGTCATTAAAAAAGCTGAGCGGCGTAACGGCTGATGATTTTCTATATACAGAAGAGTCGTTCACGCATACGAGTATACGACCGTCAGATGATTTTATTATTAGAGTAAGGGTACCTTTTCTTGGAGAGGAGGCTGTAGGACTCCTTGGAGTGACTGACCAGCCGCATGCGCATCTTCCTCACGCGGTCGCCGCCGCGTTTCCTCCCGATGACGACACTGGCTGCCACGGCGGTTCCGGCTCCTCCGGCCGCGCTGCCTTCGATCACGGGCGTCCAGATTATCGTCCTGACGCCCGCGTGTGTCTTGGCGCGCGCTGCCACCACCCCGCGAACCATTCAGTCAGTCTTTTTTTTCCCTCCTCGCGCTGGAATGGGCTGGCGCGTGTGCTGGACGTGCGGCGCTGGGATCCCTATCTGCGGGCCGGCGCAGCACTCCGCATGACACGGTTCTGCTCTTCGCTCTCGTTCCCTTCCTCTTCCGGGATTATTCGCCGGGCGATTTTTAGGGCCCGCGGATCTCGATTTCCACTTTGATTTTGCTCCTCTTCGTCTTCTTCTTCTTCTTCACCGCTCAATTTACGAACGCCGTCTCTTATTTTACACTCGACAAAGGGAGCAACGAGAAACGCGATCGCCTTGAATCGCACTCAGCAGCAGCACAATAATAATAAGTCGTACGTGCGCGTATACGACTTCTTCATCTCCTCCGCTTCTTCTTCTGCTCGATCGATCCTTTGTGCTCGTCGCTGCTGCTTTCCTTCAACTTCACTTAATTCCGAGAGAGAGAGAGAGAGAGAGAGAGAGAGAGAGAGAGAGAGAGAGAGAGAGACGAGATACGGAATCGCGAGCGCTACCTTTGCGTCACGCTCGGACGGTCACGTGGTTTCGTCACCGTTTTTCCCTCCTCTCGAGTGTGACTCAGATTATAAGAGCCGGCGAGCAATGACAGGCCGGCAGATAAGCTCGCTGCTTCTCCTTTTGCACGCCCGGCACTGCTGCTGCTGATTATTATTATTATTACGGCTCGAGCCGGGGGACACCATGTTACGCTCGGAGGCCGGTTTAAATTCACTCGCGGCTCTGCTCCTCTCTCGATTGAGTCATCGGCGCACGGCCAAGTCCTCTACGCGCGCACCGTCCGAGTAAAGTTAAGAGATAAGGAAACTTCGCGAGTGTCACGTGCGCGCGCGAGAAACCCGATGTATACGACGACGAGTAAAGGCGCACACGACGGGAGCGACGAGTGCTCACCGTACGACGGACCGTACGAGTATGAGCCGGCTCTCGCTCTCTCTCGCTCGTCGAGGCCCCACGCACACACGCGCACGCACACACACGCACGCACACGCTGCGGAGACCCGCGGACGTGGAAGTGCTCGAGTGAGTGGAGGGGGGACGAGCAGGGGAAGAGAGAGAAAGAGAGAGAGAGAGAGAGAGCCCTGGGCCCGAGGAGAGAGGGGGGCGCCTGCGAGGGGCTGCTACCTTTCCCCTGCGTGTACGCGTACTCTTGATGCAGCTCTCTGTGATGCGTGGTTTTATTGTGCGGATTGTTATTATACCCGCGCGCTCGCGGAGATGATGCTGGAGGATGAGAGAGAAAGTTATGTTAAGCACTGGACTCTGCAGAGAGAGAGAGAGAGAGAGAGAGAGAGAGAGAGAGAGAGAGAGAGAGAGAGAGAGAGAGAGAGAGAGAGAGAGAGAGAGAGTTGCAGGGGTATACTGATCGAGGGTTGAGATTTCGATCCGCGTCTGCAATCATTTCGCGCGATGAAATTCGAAAGCTCGCGATGCGAGCAAAAGCGATAAACAAGCTCGTTGTAAAAAGTCTCTCTCTCGGCAATGCGGCTTCATTTAATTTCCATAACTCTCACGCTGTAAACGAAGCTCAGTAAAAGAATCGGAGCCTCTCCCTGACCTATGCTCGCAGCTCTTGCGCTACAGAATTTACGCTCGAAATTCAGCGATGTATGACAGGTAAATAGCATAAATAAAGCGGCCCCGGTGAGCGAGAGAGAAAATAAGCCAAACGAAGTATCATCCGCGGAGAGAAGAAAAAAAGAGCCGTGTACAGCGCATTGGGCTTATTGCACCTCTCTCTCTCTCTCTCTCTCTCTCTCTCTCTCTCTCTTGGTCTCTCGGAGCAAAAGCGCGCGCAAGAATATCTCTCGGGGAGCGATGAGGCAGCTCTCTCTCTCGCGCGCGCGCACTTTCTTTTGTTCCTGCTGTCAGGCTTGTTCCTTTTTCGAAGCCATCAGCCTCCTCCTCCTCCTCCTCCTCCTGCTGTCCGTCCGAAGGTCTCTTCCCCGCGCACGCACACACATAGCTCGCGGTACTGCTGCTCGTTTGGCTCGGCTACTTTGACGATTAGTTTAGCATTTAAATCGATCATTTTCCCCGCAGCGGCAGCGGAGCCGCTGTGGTATTACGGGGCGGATTTTATATAGCTATACAGTATGCGCGCAACGCCAGAGAGAGAGAGCGAGAGAGAGAAAGAGAGAGAGAGAGAGAGAGAGAGAGAGAGAGAGAGAGAGAGAGAGAGAGAGAGAGAGAGAGATGGAGAGGAATATAACGAGTGCATCGCTTTCGATTTTGCGAGCCAGGTTCATTTTTTGTTGCCGCCGGGGGCTACTACTGCGCCGCGATCTCTCGTGCTCTTCTTTTTCTTCACTGCCGCCGCTGCTGGCTGCTGTGAATGTAATTCCGCGATGGTACTGCTCGATCGCTGCGCTGCTGCTGCTGTACCTTTGTCGACGAGCGAGCGCTGGATTAGCATCGCCCGGCGCATAATGGACGATAATAAAGACTTTAATGATTTGTTCGCGAGGCACGTTTTTTCATGCGCGGGACCGTTAATTAGTTCATTATACCGAATGGCTATAAAGGCTGGCGTATTTTCTTGCTTTTTTTCGACGAGCTGCCTTCAATAACGCGGCTGTGTATCGCGTGTGTCGTGCTGCGTGGCGCGTATAATAAAGGGTCGTCTAACGAGGATGTTTTGCTGGGCAACGTTCGACAATAATAATCTTCTTGAAATTAATAAATGGCGTGAAATACAGACGCGCGGAAAGAACAGTTGCAGGACTCGATAGGTAATTCTTGACAAACTCCGTCCCCCCTCTGTTTTCTCCAAAAACGTCTCGCGGTAATTGGTCCGCTTCACGCCGCAGCGACAGCGCTGCACCGATCGCGACATCGCAAAAAAGCGCTCGTGGCCCGAGTACCCTTTTTAAGGAAGTACCTTACAATACACAGCGTCGTGGCTTTCACCCATTGTAATAAGCCTCTATTTATACGTATGAAATTGCCCAACGACGATCGTGGCAGCATTATTATTATACGCCATCAATCTCCCGCACATGTGCTATATTATATTGTATAATGTTCGTATAAAAGAGGAAGGAATATACGTAGGTGAGGCGAGAAGTGCTTATCTCCCGAGCCCGGCCTACCCGATCAGTCATTGCGGATGTGTGGCGTAGATGGAAGAGTTATACGCTCGCACAAGTGTCGTTCAGATATGAAAATTAGACACTCGGGGCTGGTGTATAAGTATCAAGGAGATTTTTACGCACGCTTAGCAGATGCTTTACGATCTGGGTCAGGAAAGCTCTCTTTTTATAAACACGTATGCTTTCAATTTCGATCGATCATTAATTCCACGAGGAAGATTTATTACACCGTGGCCCGGCGCTATACGCATGGCAATGCTCCTGCAGCGCGAAAGCAATTTGCCGGACAATTAATTAAGGCAATCACGTATACGATGCAGGCATCGATATAATGTCAATATAATGTCGTCGGAATACGAAAGCGCGACGGTCATAATATCGCCTTTTATTTGCGGACCTGACACACGCGCGTGCGTCACGCGCACACCGAAGCGCTGCGTGTTATACAGGTTATAATCTCGTATCGACTGCACGTCCGGCTTATTTCGTCATAGAAATATCGACAGCCGATGAGATTAGCGGCGATTTTGCTCGCCGACGAGAGGCCAATAAAAAGGCGGCAGTCAACAGTTTTGCGACAGCTATTTTGATTCAATATTTCTCGGCTGTCTATCTATTTTTAGCTTGTCTCTCTATATACAGAGGCGATATTGCTCGAGCATTAGGTATATTATGTCCGAGAACGGCTGCGGCTATTTCTGGCATAGCGAGGCGCGTACGTGAAAGGGGACGAATTAAGGAAATGCTGTTATCTCTTTCTGATGGATCGAATTACGTGACTGGAAGAGCTATTCCTCGATATAGCTGTATACTACACTTTCGTTTCATGAAGATTACCGCGACAATAAATACTGCACGCACCCGACCCAACGACATTGTAAACTCGTTCCGGCCCAAATATACCCGGGGAACATAAACTCTCGTAAACGGGCGACGCGCGGCATAAACAAACCTCACGACTACCCGCGAAAAAAAAATCGCCAACCCCTCGACCCAATAAATCCCTCTTTCTCTCTCTCTCTCTCTCTTATATATAAACCTTCGCTGCACGCGCAAGTGAGTCTCTCTTTCTCGGCATCAGGCAACAAATCATCCACGTGTATACCCGCGCCGCGCGCGCTCGGTAATATCCAGGAAAAAAGCGTCCTTTATCCCAGCGAGCTCGCGAATCGAGCGCTATAACAACAGTGTAACAGCACGACGAAGGATTCGTGTCGCAGGAGGGCCGTATCCTCAAGATACCTCTCGCGAGAGCGATTTATGGGGAGCCGGCGCGTGAGCCACTCGCGACTCTCCCCTTATTCGGCTGATATGCCGCTTTATACCGCTGCGCACCACGGGAGCTCGCTCGCCAAGCTTTTGGCGCGGTACTGTCTAATTGGCTCTCACGCGGAGGAGACGCGCACTTTTTTCGGGGACTCTGCTGCTGAAAGACTGAGCTCGATCTGGTGAGAGGCACGTGTCGTCGGGAATTTACTCGAGGCTTGAAGTATGTTCGCTTTTATGGGCGGGATCGTTGGGAAATTTTGAAAATCCCGCGCGGTTTTTACCTTTGCACTAACGAGCTTGGAACAAGTTTAGTGCAGTGCTGAACGTGGAAATATTCTCTACTGCGCACACTGATGCGCCGAATTGACACTTCAAACTCTTTAGTATAATATAATTCTCGAGAGACGTTCTTATACGTTTGTTGGTAGTAGTCAGGGCCAACGACGTCGTTTAAAACTAGCAGAGCGTCTCGTGCCTAATGACGATAAATTTCAGCAACGATCCTCGCATACCCCCATCTCGGTAATTATGCGCAAACAATTTCGTGTACGCGTATACTCACTGCATCTTTGTAAGCCGGTAAACGTAAACAGCGTTTCATAGTCACTCACCTGTAACAGACGAGAAAAAGAGAGGACGATTAAATTAAGTTGGCTACTGTCAGACTTGAAAAATACGCAGGAATTCAGAAAGCCCGCGCGAGTCGTCTTCAAAAACGTCAAAAAAATGACAAATTGTATTCCATACCAAACATGAATAAATCATTGTAACCGGACGAACTGAATCACAATCGCGGCGTTTCCCATGTTTTCGCGATAACTCGTCGGCCGGAGAGCTAGGGAGAGAGACTCGCAGGAAAAAACGCGCCGGAGTTTGAATTATGGAGGACATTACACACGTGACTGGATTCAGCCGCCCGACTACTCTGTGCGTACTCGCGTGCATGGGAACCGAAGAAGCGCATCATGCGACGCCACCACCTTGCGAGAAGGCGAGAAAAAATGGAAACTTATAGAGAACACAGTAGCGCGCGCGAATCAGTGAAGTCCGAGCGCGTAAACACAAAACAGGTCCGTGACTTCGTCGAATAGACTTCCCCTGCGCTGCAGCATAGTCGTGAGTTTTGCTATTTTCATGGACTTCCCGCGTTAAGGACTTGGGTGGCTCGCTGGATAAAAAAGCTAGGATGCGCGAAGTCGATTACACGCTGTTTTTCAGGCCGCCTTGCCGCAAGATTTACGAGCGGGCGAAGGGCGATCTCTTCTCGCCTCTCCTATTTATAGGCGAAAACGGCGAAAAAAAGAGGCAGAACGCGCGCGAGACTCCCCCCGAATCAAGGCGCGCGCGAGCGATACAGTTCATTTTTTGAGGTGGAAAGCGGCCGAAAAAAAAGAGAAAGTGACTGCCGGCGGTACTCGAGGGAGCGCAAAACCGGGAAAACACCCTTCCGGAATATGTTCCGTTTTAGCCTTTTAGGCGCGATGAATAAAAATGCGGCGTGTGCTATTGTTTTTTTTTTCGCTCGTGCGGTAGCCGGTATATTACGCGGATAGGGAAAGCTCGATGGGGTAATTTATGGCTGTAGTGGGGCTCTGTACGGGTTGTCGTTGCAATGAATGACGATACTTTTTTTGGGCGTCGCTCGTGATTTTGTCGGCTATTACGCGAAATTAGAACTGGGGGACACGTGAATTTGTATTGGAAAGTGTTTTATGTTGAGCAACGAACGAGTTTCGATGCATCTTGTACTTATAAAATATAATTATTATATGTATCAGATGCGGAGTCAATCCGCGAAGACATTGAAAGTGTTTAGTCATTACCATACCACAATTTATAGATTGAGATATGAGAAGTATGTAAATCTGATATTTATGAGATCGCTCGGAAATATATTGTGTGCCTATAAGAAAAGGACAAATTCCGTATAACTACAATTTTTATATTTTCCCAGCAGAGAAAAGCCCGTTCTGTGAAAGAACGAAGTGAGAGAGTAACAAAGCAACGACAAAACTTCTCGAGAGCTGCATTGTGCATTGAATAAGTCAAGTCATTCGATCGACGCACAATGATTCTCGAATTTATCGATTTATTCGTTCAGGAGTGAAAGTTTACTGCCTCCTGCGTATAATTACATGCTAATATAATGTTTTCTCAGGCAGCACATCGGGATTAAGATCGATTCTCTATAGACATGTAAAGCGTCAGGCAGAATTCAGGCGGAGACGCATGATGATGATATTGGAAAGCCGCAGCGACGCGTTGCATCGGCCGTTAATAGATGCGATGGATTGTGTCACAGCCTGCGGATACACGCGCGTCCATTATAATAATGATCGCGCAAAGTTCGTACATGTGCCGCGCATCGGTTTTAATTTTACTAATAACAATTACCATCGAACGCGATGATCACGTGCAATCCCTTCGAGCGCATTCGATTCCCCTAAAAGCATCGTAAAAGCCCAGAGGAAACCTCGTAGTGTACACGTAGTCATCGACGGATGCTCGAGCAGACACTCAAAACTCACTCGACACCGCAGCGCGCGCGCGCGAACCCCGTGTGTACGTACCCCCTCGAGAAATAGAATAAGCCATAAATTTCCTCGGATGCACGAAAATTCCGCTACTCTCTGCTCGAATTTCTCGATATTCTCCAATCCATCGAAAAAGTGTAACACTCGACATATGGGGCGAGAACGACAGCAGCAGCAGCATCAGAGCCCGGGGCGCTTTCGTAAATCCCGGCCGTGTGTGCGACATCAGCTGACGCACAATCGAAAGTCAGCGCCTGTGTGTGTGTGTACCTACATTGAAGCCACAATAGCCCGGCCCCTCGTGCAGAAAAATAGCTGCGGAAATAATGCGCCGGGTTATCGACGCGCTGACCCGAGATTAATCCGCGAATTTCCTCGCGACTTTTGTTCCTCCCGAGGAAATGCGCCGCTGCATTACTATGTTTGCGATGTACAAAGCTTGACCCTATAATTATTGCAGTTCAAGGGTGAGAGACTCTCTCGACTCCGATGATTTTCGATAATGACGTGAAATTCGACTCGGTCCATGGGTTTTTCGACTCTCGATTTATTATCGCTTGTAATGAGAGGTACGCTGCAGCGCTACTGCGCCCGAGTTTTTCCCTCGTTTAATGAGGAGCGCCGCTGATGGGTCAGTCGGGCGTGAAATTGAGATTTTAAATTAACGGCAACGCGGGGGGGGGGGGCATTGTGTTGTCATTACGTAAATTTAAAGCGCTTATTCTCCGGTCCCTGCGGATAACGGCATTAGCATACCACTTTAAAGTGGGCCGGTGTATGAATTGATTAAAATTTTTTCCGATACATCGCAAGGTTAATTATGAAGTATTTTCACTCGGGAAAGTATATACGAAAGCATCGAATTTCGCCACAAACGGTGCAATAATCGCTCGATGAGGTGTAGGACGATAAAATAAAAGATTGATATTCCATCGTTGTGTGTACCACAGAAACCAAATTAACGAAACGCTGCGCACCCTAATGAATCGTTGATCAGGCGCCCGCGAACCGTTGGCCAAAATATTGCTGCAGCATCGCAATGGCTCCATAAATTAACCTGCACCGCGCACGGGATGCATACAACACGGCCTCATGAATGCATAAATTCCCTTAAATCCAGCGAGAGCACCGCATCGTTTCACACCCGAAGCGTAATCAATTGTAATAAACCAGCCAGCCGATGAATCTACAATTTCGGAAAAGCCCACCGCAGTATGACTGTGAGAAAAGCGAGAGCGAGATGTGTATAGGCGCTCAGTGAAACGAGAAAAAAAATAGCAAACACCGGACCGGCGGTGGTGCAGCACTGCGTACAGTCATCGTCGCATGCGTAATGTGTGCAAGCTTTGGGAAAACGAGGATAAAAGAGAGAAAAAATAAATACACAAAGCGCGCGCGAGCGGCGAAATGTATATAAATATACGAGAGCTCTCTTGCGGGTCCACCCAGGCGGAAGGAAAAACGAGCTATATGTGGAGGGGACACAGCTCCGGGGCCATCGTCCCTCTCTCTCTCTCTCTCTCTCTCTCTCTCTCTCTCTCTCTCTCTCTCTCTCTCTCAGTGTCGTCATCGTAATTTACAGGTACATCGCACTTCCTACGAGGCGTCGGGGCATAGGACGCGCTTCGAGCATATGCGCCGGAGCTCGTAAACCATGCGGCCAACAATGCCCGGCTGCGATTGCTCCCTATACGTGTACATCGCAGCGATGCTCGGAGAGAAAAGTCTGCGGAGAGGAGGCGAGTGCGTGTAAGTTTATGAAAAGCGCCTTTGCTTGGGAATGAATATTCACGAGGTAAAAGGCACTTTGAATCACTTTCTGATATTTATTGGCCGAAATTAGGGTGATATAAATAACGAAAAGCGCATAAATTTCTTCGCCGCGCGCGCGCGTTTTCGTCTGAATTTTTTTCGGTATATCATTACGTTATATACCAGTAGCTGCGCGCCGATGCATGTGAAAAATTCGCCTTTATTGTATCGTATACATATTTATGGCAAGCGATTCGTCGTGGCAATGAGAAAATTGCCGGCGGCGTCCATTGTACTCGGGAATCGGCCTAAATTAGGGTAAACGATATAACGGGGAGGATCGGCCGGAATGTTGCGGGTTTGATTTTGATAGTCGACCTTGCCCAAGGATTATCCGATTAATCGAGTTTTAATCAATGCGAGCAGTGCATGCAGATACAGCGCTTTTGTTTTGCGAATATTTCGCACGCGAGTTTGCGGGTGTGAGAGATTTTGAAAATGCGTTACCACTATATGCGAGTCGGAACTTTGCGCTCCGTATAAGTTATACCCTGATGCACAGCGGGCAAATTGTTAAAGCGAGAGTTACCAACTATCTATGCTCCTATTCGTTTTGTGAGAAGTTTGGAGCTGCAATAAGTTTTAGACGAAGAGTCCGAATAATTACACAAGATTTGCATGCAATTTGGAATCCTGATGCATATATTATAATATGACCTGAAGTTGGTGTACGGCTAATTGAAAAATAATAATAAACTTTGAGGATATAACGTCCTGCAGGTCGAAAACAATTTTCAGCGTAAGTCGTAATTAGATAAAGCACAATCAGCCAGGTAAACTTGGTACATACGCGCTGCTTAATATTGCGATGCATTAAAATCTATGGTTCAGCGATTCGCAACTTGAATTACACCACCAAAGTGTTGGAAACTTCGAACGAGACCAAGGCTACTTCTGCACGTGGTTCCCGCACATCCAACTTTGCCAAATTATTGTATATCTTGCATCTCGAAGCTGCGACTGATATTGCACGCCATCAACCCGGTGTCACGAATATATTCGCCTCAAAAACTTTCCGCGAGCGGAGAGACCTCGTTCCTCTCGCCGATAAACCGCGTAAAGTAAGCTTAGAAAAAAATCAATCTCCATCCTCCAAGCCACTATATCGCGCATATAAATCCTCATGCAATCTCATATTCTAGCTCTACTTCTGACTGCGCCGGCCGAGCGAATCCCCACACATTTACGCGCGGGTGAGAGGCCTCGAGATTGGCCTATAAGGCGAGGCCGATGGTCACCTGTCCCTACTTGGCAAAATAGAGGCGAGGCAACAACAACACCGCGCTGGCGCTCTCTCTCTCTCTCTCTCTCTCTCTCTCTCTCTCTCTCTCACACACACACACGTACACCGCACGGACTACGTAATCTCCATATGCGAGTCGCTCCAGCCATTTATCTCCGCATCTCGCAGCAGCAGCAGCAGCCTACTCTTGCCCACCGACTAATCACCCACTCGGCTCTGCATGTTCATTCGACTCGGCGCTCGACTTTATCTCACTTCCCGCCGCTCGCGCGCGCGTGCGTCTATTACGTCTGCCGCGGCGGAGGATAGCTCCGAGCGAGTGTGAAGCGGCAGCTCGCGTGTGTTGCGAAGAAGAAGTAGAAGAGGACGAAGAAGGAGGAGGAGGAGGTAATGTCTAATGCGAATACGTGAGTAGTGAGCTTCTGCGGTTGCGGAGCGAGAGAGAGAGAGAGAGAGAGAGAGAGAGAGAGAGAGAGAGAGAGAGAGAGAGAGAGAGAGAGAGAGAGAGAGTGGATCTCTGTACGCGGAGAAGGAAGGAAGGAAGTTGCGCCAGAGGAGGTGGGCGTGACTCTCTGCAGCTCTCGCGGGGATGCGGGAGTCGGTTGGGGCTGCTTTTGTTCGCCGGAGTTGCAGCGAGGTGTGTGATTTCGAAGCTTCTGCCTGTAAATGAGGTTTAGTACTGTATAATCCTCTGTGTGACTTGGACGGAAGTGTAATACACGCGTATCCGTTGCCAGAAGTTACGCGGATAATGTTATATAGCTGCCGCACTTGTCGGGCACGCTTGGCCTTTGTGTCGAGCTGGATTCGATTTCCCGTGACGTTTGTATCGCGCAATCTATACCATGTCAAAGCCTCAGTTTTTAAAAATTAATCTAAATCTCGAAACGTGCCTCTCTCAAGAGAGGAGAAAAGTTCAGTGCAGAGATACGAGTCAACGATACACACACCCGAGCACGAGGCAACTTCGCGATCTCTCTCAATACCCTCCCGAGAGCCCGGCGTCCCCGATGTCCTCTCTAAACCAACAGGCCGCAATACAACTCATCATCATCAGCGGTCGTATCCTCTGGCTTCGAACGACTAACCAAGCAATTAAAACATTACTCTTTCGATCTAACGAACCAGCCTCCACTCCGGCACCGCGATACAGTGTGAGAAAGTACTCGGGCGAACGTAACGAACTCCTGCTGGTTATATACTCTCTTTGGAGCTATTATACGTAGATCCCGATACACACTGAGGCACGCGACAGCGATCAAAATTGGGCGAGGCTTAAAAATCCCTTTGCGCCGCGCGCGAGAAAGCGAATGTATAATCGGTATACCTAGATACTATGTATAACAGTGCACGCCCCGACTCTCACACGGTAGCGCCTGCGAAAATCAGTCACGAGCTATATCGGGGAGTAAACGTAGAAAGAAAGTCGCGCTGGCACAGCCGAGTTATGGGCTCATTGTCTTCTGCTCTCGATGTTTACACACGCTCTACCTATACAGGTATATAGGCACGAGAAGTACCGATGCATACACGCGGGGGGCTTTCTCGTTCCGCGCAATGTCGCCGATTTTCGCGGGAATGCAGCAACATAGCTGGAATAGCCGAACGAGGGCTGCCTCGGCGAGTCCACTGATAGCGAAAGGGAATATTCGAATTACTCGAGTACATCTCGCACAGAAGAGATGATGGGCTATTCGAAACTCGCTGCGGGAGGAATTTTTTGATTAGCGCAGCACTGTCGAGTTATGCGCGCACTCGAGTGCGGATTTGAATATTTTGGGGCTGACGCGAAATGCCGAAAATTCGTTAGCACCGGGCCGATGGTTTAGATTACGCTAAAATTGGAGCGTAGAGGCTTGGGCGACAACGTGAATTATCTAACACTCCCGCGAGCGAGCCATTGTACATCGTTCGAAACGACGTCGCAATTTTATTGCGCGTCAGACAGTTATACTCCGTTTTATGCGACGATTATTCTCACTTTTGACTGCTATCACTAAAAGTCTTTCCGGCATTGTGCTTCGCGACGATTTCCATTCGCTCTTCACTCACGATTCGCGTCGCTGCCCGTGTAGCTTCCGATTCTAAAAACTTTATAATAATACCCACTCGAAATCGCACGCGCGCGTGTCCTAAACTGAATCGAAACTAGCCCTTGGCCAAATACAATAGCATCGCTTTAAAAAAGCCGCGCGCACAAAAAGCATCATCGCGGATTCGTCTCGCCCGCGCTCTTACTCTCGTGCGCGACGTGTACACGCAGTGTAGCATCCTCCCCGTGACATTCACCCTTCCGCTCGAAAAAAGAAGCTTCGCGCGCAAAAAACACGGCGCTTGATTGACGTGGCCGAGAGAGTCTCGCACCGGTGCGCGCGGCGAGACAATGCCGCCACCCTTGCCGACCGTTTTGACAGAGTCTGACGAATTTTGACGAGAGAGAGAGAGAGAGAGAGAGAGAGAGAGAGAGAGAGAGAGACAGACAGAGAGCCGGTCTGCGGACTCTCTCTACTCGCTCGTGAGAACAATCGAAATAATAATGTGCGAGTCTCGATACGTTCGCGCGACAGACGTGGAGAGATAGAGCGGCTCTCGCGCGTTAATGTGTTTCCCGAAGGGGGGTCGATGTTCATTTTTTCCTTGTCTGCGATACCTGCCGCCAGCGCCGCTGAGGGGGGAGCCCGATGTGTATCTGCGGATTACGTTTGTTACGTTTATCTCATCCCGATGGCGTTGGAGTGTTTGGATAGTGTGCGGGAAAGGTGTAAGTGTACGTGCGACGCGCTCGCGGCGGTGATTTTTATAGTGCGCTGGCTTTTCGCGGGGGGCTATAAGGTTCGAGAGAGAGAGAGAGAGAGAGAGAGAGAGAGAGAGAGAGACAGAGAGAGAGAGAGAGATTTATCGCCTACCGCGCGAGCGACTGTCATTTTTTTTTTTTGGTTTGGGGAAAGGATTGCCTTCTGGATCATTGTGGGGGTATTGACTACGCTTGATTTGTTACCTTGCGAACGCGCGATGGATAGTTTGTAGAATTTGTAGATTGAATGGTGCTTAAAAATTCGTTACTCCGTTGAAAGATACATGTTGGACAAAAACGTGATCTCTGAAAAATTGCGACGATTAAACGCGACCTCGTGTATAACACGCATCACAGTTGGGAAACAGAGGGCAAACAATAAAATAAACAAAATTGAGAAAACGCCAGTGATCCGCAATCCCCGATAAAAGAAAAATATTTACGAGTCATTGTGGAGCTGTACACAGCACCGTAGCAGCAGGCCCGAGGCGATATAAATTTCCATTTTAAAGCCTTCGGCCGATCGCGCCGCGCGAAAAAGGACCCACGAGCGCTCTTAAACAGCGGGTATAATTTATACAGATACGCGCTCTCGCACCCGAGAAATTGTTATAAATTCAACTCTCCGCAGAGAGAGAGAGAGAGAGAGAGAGAGAGAGAGAGAGAGAGAGAGAGAGAGAGAAATGAATTGGCCGTAATAATAACAACAGAGAGCGCTGCGGGAAAAAGGTATAGATCGACTGGGGGAATAAAGAGAGAGACTTTACAGAAAAATCAGGAGAAAAAAATATATAGGTCTACGGTCCGTCCAAGGGTGAGAGAGCGAGGGAGAGAGAGAGAGAGAGAGAGAGAGAGAGAGAGAGAGTGAGAGAGAGAGAGAGAGAGAGAGAGAGAGGAAGGGAGCGGGAAAAGTGTCTCTCCGTATGTGCGAGCGTAACGAGGGGGAGAGGGCAATGCGGTGACAAAAAAGCGTTTTTTAGGTGAACCAGAGCGCAGTGACAGTTGCACGCATCGTTTGGAGGGAGAGATTTTCGAAAATCGAAGAGACGCACATGCGAGTTTGTTTTCTGGGGGGTAAGGAGAGCTGCGGCGTCATATCGATGGGGTCATTCGCACCGAGATGCATAGAGAGGAGTCAAGGGTTTTCGGGCTTTTTTAGGAAATTCGGATGATATCGACGGTGCGGTCGGACCGTAAATCAGGAGGAAAGTACGTTTTTTCAGGGGAAAGTGAAGTAGCCGGTGAGTTTTTTGCTCGAAGGTTTAATGTTTTACTTAAGGCATGAAACGCTGATTTAGGAGTGCGTTAAGGGTTGACGTCATTCAGGTATTTTTTCGAAAGGGGCGAATTTTCGAGTTTGAATATAGTAGCAATCGTATTTCTGGAAACGCGATTTATTGCCTCTTGACACATTTTTTAACTTTGGTCCTTATACGATAAGCGTTACGAATTGTGAATCTGACTGAAGATTCCAGATTTCCCACACTCGCACAAACCGCTTTTTCTCCAACCAACTTCCAAAAAAAATTAGAATTCGAACGTACTCAATTCATTATTCCAAATTGTATTTACATAAACGCGACAAATTGGATCACTTACTGCTCGAGAATTTCCCACCGCCTCGCGTACCCGAAACGATCCCCCTCCCCCCCTAAGGTCATACACTTCGCGCATACCTACCGACCCATCCGTATACGAAAATTAATAGCGCTTCGCGCGGAGCACCCTCGTGTCCACTCGATAAAAATCTTCGTCCCTTCCGATTTGTTTTTTTCTCTTCTCTGACACTCTGGAGAGGGCACACGTACTCCGCGCGCAATAAAACCAACAGAGCCGAACTATCAATTAAGTCAATTTTGCGTCGCTGCATCGCACTTTTTCGGAATACATTAGCGTCGCGCGTTTTCGGTCAGCGCACGTGTGCTCTGAAAAAAAGAGCACTTTGCTCGGCTCCGGATCGTTTTCTCGAAAGCCGTTCGCTCGGGGACTAATTGCCGTCTATTATTTTACGAGAGAGAAAGAGAGCTGCTGCTGCTGCTGTGCTGGAGAGCGGCGATCGGAAAAGAATGCGAGTCGCGAAAATGAATTACCGATGCGGCGTAACCCTCATGGGTCTTTTTTTTAAACCGTGAAATTGTTTATACTTTGTTATTTAAAATTTAATCATGCTGCCAGTCACTCTTCCTTTTGCGACAAGCATTGCGATACGCTTTGTCGTACCGCATGTCAATTCAGTGTTCAGGATCTTGCTCCGAGCGGTAAAAATGTAAAATGGAACGCCAATCAAACGTTGTGCGTACTTTTATTTTGAAGGGAAAAATTCTCCGCGTGTTTTTTGCTGCATTCTTGTTGTAACCCGTTTTATTCTCGATGTGGCATACAACAATTGAACTCAAGTTACAGCAAACCTCCAAAAAAGTTAGCAGCTAGTCCGTTGTCGAGTTTCGACCTAAATTTTAAAACCGCCTCACAGTGTACAACACGATCGCTCAAAACCAAAATTGCAGCCGCAATTACACATCTCTCGCGTCGCAAAAAACCTAAGAGCCCGCAGTGCACTGTCAGTAAAAGTGCTTCAGCGAACAGCAGCGCAGCAGCACCACTCAAACGTAAAAACTTGAACCGAAGCGAAAGAGAGAGAGAGAGAGAGAGAGAGAGAGAGAGAGAGAGAGAGAGAGAGAGAGAGATGGGACAAAACGCATCGTTCTCATGTGCATCCTACACCGGCCAATTTCCCTCCGACAGCGCGAACGCGGCGGCGGTTCACAAACTCCTGAGAAAGCAGGTGCCGATCGACTCTCCTACAGCGTATAGCTCAAAACAATTCGCGTAATATCCCCGAACACAAAGCGTCGTCTTTACCGGACGATTTCGCGCCGCGCGAGGAAGAGGTGAATTACGCGCCGTGTGTGTGTGTATAAACGAGCCGGAAGTGTTCTCTCGTCTTTTTCACGCTTGTCGCTCTCGAAGTCGCGTCAACTGTCGAGCATTACACGGACACGCCCGTGTGAATGCGCCGAGACTGCGATTTTCACGTGCGGCCCAGTCGAAAAGGATCATTAGTGGCGCGCGCGCTCGATCGCTGAAAATTTAAGCCGGCCGTGATTGATGATGCGGCGGGAGTCGGAAAGTCAATTTTTTGATTATTGTGGATTGTGCGACGGATCCCGACACGTGTGTCAGCTTGGGACCATTAGGCATAATTATTCGCTAGTTAGAAAGGTGTTGGGCGTTTGTCGGACGTCTTTATGCGCGTGGATTAAGGCTGGGTTTGCGGTGACGATTGTGGGAAATCGAGTGGCGATTGATGATAGTTAAATGAGATTCGGATCGGCCAGAGATTATTCCGGGAGTGATTGTATTGCGATTTTCGGGCCGACGGAAGAAGACGTTCAAAGCTGTATTAATGGATGTGGACGTTGACGTTCGGTGTGAACATTTTATGTAATAGAAATTAAGTTCTAGTTTTCAGATGATCGGAGAGCTCATTACCATTTAAATCATGCATTAAATTATTAATTTAAAAACAATCTTGCAAAACAAGTTCAACTTTCCACTCTAATTGCTCCCTCTGAAATACCGCTAATCCAAATCTAATTTCTTAAGAGCTGCAACCCACGCTCCATCCAAGCACGGCCGCAGAACCGCACAAAGACCTCAGCCCCCCCCCTCTCTCTCTCTCTCTCGGGAGAAAAATCTGCCAACAATGACAGAATTTTCCCTCCTATACAAATCCTACACACGGATCGCTCCTATGCACGTACAACATCGCGAAATCCTTTCTCCGCCAGCATATCTCCTAGAAATCAGCTCAAAGCGAAGCAAACCGCGACCAGCAGCAGCACCACCCGCGTCTGCTCCCTGTCTCGATTTACCGCGATCGTGAGCTCGTTACTCTTGCGCGCGGCCAGGCGAAATTATTGAGGCTCACTTTTCTCAGCGGGAGAGCTGCACGAGTGAGGTTTACGACTTACGTAAGATCCGGAAGAGGCGCGAATGCACGATCTATTATTGCTATTATTATTGCTCCTCCGAATCAATCGATCTCGTCGTTATTGAGATGCTATCGGGGGAGCGATCGCGTATAACTCGGAGCTCTTAATGTTCGGGGACAGAAATACTGCAACGCCGTCGTCGTCGTCGTCCTTTTAATCAGCGAGCGACGCTCGAGTCGTAAAGTATATTTCCCGTCCAGCAGGAATTCCAGGCTCGCTGAAAATCTTCAATTTACCCCGTCGGTCCGCTGCGGTGCAAATTATCGAGTGTCAGCTCCTATAGCTCGTTGCGTCTCGGGCGCATGAAACATGGAGAAATGTGCGAGAACGCGACGATTATACGAGCGCCGGAGATGTACCTTGTTTGCCTTTTACCGATGCGCCCAATCGTCGAGAGCTAATTGTGCCGCGCGCAACTGCAGCAGCTATATGGACGGTAGCGTCTCGTCGCACGGAGAGCGAGAATAGTAAAATTTAGACTTTACTACTGCGCGTGCGTTTTTCTCAGTCTGCGATATGCTGCACGCTTTAAACCTTTTGCGAAATGTTTACGGCTCGGGAACGATTGCAATACGAGTATACGACTGCGTATCGAGTAGCTTTGCGCGCTACTGTTAAAATTTCGAGGTAGACGACCTTTCGCACGGAGGAAAAATCACTGATGGCATCGAGCGCAACATACGACTCTAATTTCGGCTTTTACACCCTCATTTTCCACTTCGCGTAAACGCCCGCTACACAGGCGCGCTGATCATATACGCGCGAGGAAGGCGGAGAGGAAGAAGGAGGAAACGCGAAACGGGGACTTGCGGCCGACCGTCTGTGTATGTGTGTCTCCGATGCAGGCTATATATCTATCTACTCCGGAAACGGAGAAAAAAGTACTGGCTTTAAGTAAACGGTACAGTAATGCGTTGGCGCAATGTAACTGGTATCAATTTGTTTAAAGGCGTAACAACCGGTTGCGGAATTTCACTTTTCGGACGTTTGAGAAAATTGTGACGACAATCAGTGAAAGAAATTAGTCAAAATACTTTCGGCCTGCATAAGAGTCTAATTTTTGTTAGCTATGCAGGTGGTGTCATATTACCCCATACCAATACAGGAAAGTGCTCGTGCGCAAACACAAATAAGCAAATATTTCACGCGCGATCTCCTCCGATCATCGACATATAATACCAGAGCTGCAAAAGCCATCGGGAATAAATCAACGCGCGCACTCGGTGCGCCAAAACGACCACGCTGAGGACGGAAGAATTTCGGCATACCTTCGCGTACGCGCGCTCGGAACAAGTAATAAAAGACTCGGAGAGCAGTCCCGTCGAGCGAGTATATTCGGCGGTGTCCCGCGATTACACGGCCGAGCGCGGCGGCACAAGGCTCTCGCGAAAGTTCAGGCGTGCGTGCAGCCCGGGCGCACACGTGTATGACGGCATCGCTGGTGCAGCGCGGGCGTAAACGGATTATTGCCGGCCTTAACTCCTCGCCGTTGCTTTGCTCCTGTTTCTCCTCGGCCAGTCGTTTATTTGGTCCCGCTGGTTCGAGTTCACCGTTATCGCGAAGCGTATTTTTATTTTCGATTTCGAATCGTTGTTACATAGGCAGTGCAGAGTATGGGAATTCCGCAGGAGAAATAGAAAACCCCTTTGATCTTCGGCTAATCTGAGTCTCTCCGAAGCAGCGAGCCTTTCCCTCTGCGTTAAATTACAAAGTAAATACGATGATTCTCGAACCACCCTGGGTTCTGCGCGCGCGCAGTCTCGTTTCGATTGCCGAGCGAAACCGAGAAGCGCAGCCGAGGCCGCAGAAACGGCTGAAAAATCCCGATAATTATACACGCGAGAGCCAGGCCATACGTCGGCGGCGCGTAGTATAAAACCTAGAGGGAAAAGGGCATCGCTATTCGCGCTGCCGCTGCGCACTGGCGTGACTACGTGCACTGACCCCTTCGCCGCACGAGGATGTAGCCTATACCTCGAGAGCCAAGCTCGTAAAGCGAGAAGAGGAGCTCGGCTCTCTCTCTCTCTCTCTCTCTCTCTCTCGCTCGCTCTCAGATGGAATTGGAAGAGGCCGCAAGAGTAGAGCCGAGTTGAGTGGATGGTGTACGTAAGAGAGAGAACGAGTGATAACCATTGCTCGGGAGATGCGTGCGCGCGAGCGCGAGCTTGTGTACGTGTCTAGGTAATAAAATCCAATTTGAAGTTTATGGCTAATTTGCTGCGGATCTTGACCTTTTTTCAGGTTCGTCGAGTGCAACACTGATGACGGGGTTGACAGAGAGCGCTCGACTCTTTTATTCTCTTGCTCCGCGCGCGATTGACCGGGACGGCTTTATTGAAATAAAAGAGCGATTGCGTTAGTTAAGCGCCCGTGCGACTTTTTTATGTGCGCCCTGCGTATACACGCTTCGAATAATGTCACTGCGATTTTAGCGACGAAAAAAAGTTCCTAATCCAGCCAGCGCACGCGGGCGAATACCTAATTGCTTTTCCCAATTACGCAAAAATACAAACTACGCCTTTCCATTACATTGAGAGCAGCCGAAACTTTTATCCCGTCACGCGCGCAGCGCACAAAAAAACACACAGACTCTAACGAACCGAGCGATAAACATCCCTCTCTCTCTCTCTCTCTCTCTCTCTCTCTCTCTCTCTCTCTCTCTCTCTCTCTCTCTCTCTTTCGCCCTCGCTTTTTATTCCATTCCCGGCAGTGCAGCGAGCATCACACCACCGCGCTGCGCCGAAAATAAAAGAGAGACAAGAGCAACGGTATAAAATCCCGCCGCGACGTGTGTGTGTGTGTATTCGGCTTCGTAAAAAGCAACGCGACATCTCTGCAGCGGCGCATTTCGAGGTGAATCGAACTGATTGGCGACGCGAGCCATCGGAAATTATTCGAGCTCGCGGAATCGGGGGAATTCGAAACTCGTATGTACGGGTATAGAGCGGAAGGGGTCGTTGGCTCTAAGCGCAGCGGTGAGAAAATTTCGTGTAGGTGGATAATTCGATGGGGGACTGATCAATGCGGGGTGATAATTTCGATGATCCGTGTGTGATAATTGCAGTGAATATAGAATGGTTTTTATCGATCGATCGGTTACTCACGGTTATCCTCGAATGTGGCAGAATGCGCTTTTGAACTTACCTGAAATGAAAAATAAGATTGTAAGTCAAGAGGTTATGGACTTTTTTTTATATCAGAGCTAAAAATAAATATATCCAGGTCAACAGTTCACTCGGAGGAGGATGGCTGGCGTATATAATTCGATATGAAAATACACTGGGCAGTCCTTTACTCGGGGATAAAAATTGATAAAAACGACGCTACCGCGCTTTTATCATAAAAGGAAGCGGTCCCGTAGATCTTCTTATTACGCTCTCCCATTCGAATAATGCCGCGAAACCATATAGTTTAATAAAAACTTTTACCACGGCGGTGCAGCGTAAAAAGGCCAGGGATCTGGATAGAAATTTAGCAGAAAAAAGTCTTCTCCCACTAAACGCACCAATTGAGATGGAAAACATCGCGTCAGCCGCAGCTGCAATTCTCATCAAAAACTATCTACCCGTCATCTCTCTCTCTCTCTCTCTCTCTCTCTCTCTCTCTCTCTCTCTCTCTCTCTCTCTCTCTCTCGTATACGCGTCATTTTCGCGTCGCTGCAGCTGTCGGGGCGTTAGCGTCGCGTTTCCGCGTAATTGACGTTAATATCGCGTATTTCGTCATTTTCCGTGGGTGGGATTCGAGTAGTGTGGAAAAAAGCATCAGCCGCGCGGGAGAGAGTGAGAACGGCGTGTGACATGGTGGTCGGCGGGAGAGTTTAACTTTAAAAATTCCACGCCGCCCTTATGCGCCGCGCGATAGGGGCACATTTAATTGAAGCCTCTCGCGCGCGATATGAATTCAATTTTGGTTGCATCGCTCTCGCGCGCGGCGTTATTGAATTGAAGGTGGAATTTAGTGCTTTTTAACGTATTTATGGCCGAACGGGATTTTTGGATTCGGGGACGATAATTCAAATTGTTTGGACACCCTTTTCTCGTGTATATTGAAGAATTTATTGCGATTCGATGTATTATAATCCTTTGTGCATACGTGAATTGATTCGAAATGCAGGCGCATTGCGGTTGAAATGGTACGCATTTCTGTGTAATCGATCGCGAGCGTTGTTTTAGGATCGATTGCGAGAGAGATACCGATGGCATACTTTATCGGGTGAACTCTCTACTTTACGACAAATGGTAAATACTTTTATCTCTGATGGCGTTTGTTGGAAAGTGCCTTATCGGACCCCCGCGATTAGGAAATAATTAACTTTCTTCGCGACTGATACGAGCGCGTTTCTATCATTGTAACGTCCCAAAACCTGCAATGAGTGTCGAGTGATTTTCTGTATAGCTTTTTTAATTGGAAATTTTCAATTAACTACAACGAGTCTCTTCAATTCCAGTACAACTCTCGAGTGTATATAAACTTCAAAATGTAGAGAGAGGGAGATCGCGTTACAAAATTACAACGCTAATTAAGCTTGAAAATCCCTTGGTATTTTTCTTGGGCGCTACAATTACGTTCGTAATTATCTTACGCGCGAGTCTACAAGCGCAACTGCGAAACTTCGCGAGATGCAAGCGCGCGTATTGTGCTCTAAGCAGTTTATTAATAGAATTCTAGTTAGCTCGGTTGTTAATTCATCCAAGTTTCTAATCGAACCGCATAACTGCGGAGAGTAGTTCGCATTGAATTTTAGCTCTCGCATTTCCCTCCCCGGATCACAACGCATTTCGAAATTCCGATCCTTCGTAATATAGCCACCTATAACGCAATTTCTCACTCTGGCGCATATGTCATGCATAGACACATCGCCGACCGCAGTTGTACAGGCTGGCCGGGGGCTAATTCAACGGGACAAACTGCAGCAGCTATCCCGAATCAACGCGTCAATCAATAAATCAGTCACTGCACGACCAGCTCCTCTCTCCCTCTGGCAGTCACGATATACCCTCTCTCTAAACAAAATAATCCCCATTGTCCTCGTCTGCAGCACTGCAGCGGCCAATATACGGGGTATGGCAAAGCTCGTACTCTCGGTCCGTCGCATTTCTCCTCGGTACTTCCGTCGGTATATGTATACGTGTGTAATGCGTACGTTACAGGCGTTGGCCGCCTTTTGGCGTGTAATTTCGTCAGTGCCAGAGGCCGTCTGCGGATGTGCGAGAGCCGCGATGGCGGTCGGGATCTTGGCGTGTGCACCTGACAGACAGGAGCGCTGAAAATTTCAGTGTTTCGCGCGCGCGCGCGTGATCGATTCCGGGCGCAATGCAGCTTTGCGGTTGCGGCTTCTACGCGTATGCACGTTAAGTTCGTATAACTCTGATGGGTATTTGTTGTACGTACTGTGGGTTTTACTTTTATTTTACGTCGCATAACAGGTGATACTCGTGTTTACCGCAATCCGGGCGTCTGTTGGTATTCCGCGCTTCGATTATTGTGATCAAACACGGCGTAACGTTTGTTTACTCTTATTCAATTTAGCCTCTAGAATTTTTTGCCGATCCGCGCGCTAACGCTATATTTAGCATTCATAGCTCTATAAAAGCAGGCGGCGACAAAAAATAGTCCACTCGTAAATGCGAAGAATAAAAAGAGGGCATTTCATGAACCCGGTCATATACAGCCCGCCGTAAAAACAGAGGCGCGCGCGCATACACGCGTAAAAAATTTGCCCGAGAATAATCCGGCGACTTGCGCGCGCGATAAATTCAAAACTAGTTTACAAGAGCGGGAGAAACGCGCGAGCGTAAAGCGAAACGCGACGGTAAACATTTCTTCGAACGACGACGACAAAAGAAAGTGTCCTGCATTATAAACACGTTCACTCGCTCCTTCCACGTCCCGGAGCACGGAGATACAGCGAAATAATCCAGCGTATAATTTCATTGCATTAGCAGCGCACAAAACGCGTCTCTCCCATTCTTTTACGCACACACTCGACCCGCACGTGTCCGCATACACCAGCAGCGCCGGCATCGGTGCATTACAAAACGCGAGCGACCTCGGACGAAAGGAAACGCGCACGCGGTGCTCCTCCTTTTTTTACCGTATTAGTGGCGCGCAATGCCGAGTATGCAGAGGTCCTCGTGCGGATTTGCAAGTGTATAAGCTGGTCCGGCACCGGAAGTCGCTCTGCTACCCCGAAATTCGTCTTTCTAATTCGTTGCTATTATCCGCTCGGGTTCTCTTATGCGAAGTGGCTGCTGCCGCTACAAGTGTGTTCCGACCCTCGGGCTGTATTCCCGCACACGCCTCTCTGATAAATATTCCGTTTAGTCCTGTCCGGGGGGCAGGTACGCATTTGTATCGCGGCTCTCGTGGAGACTGCGAGATGAGGATGTTCTCGAATAATCATTCTCGACTCGATTTAACGTTATTCCACATTTCAAGAAAAAGGTCTTCACGATAGGAGCACGTGTGTGTGTGTGTGTGTGTGTGTGTGTGTTGAACTGGTTCCCGATGCATGCAGTTCATGCTTTAATAATGCACCGAGACGAGCGCCGGGGAATCCCAAGGCAAATAGAAATGCATGTTTGTTCCGGAAAAGGATCGTGTATACACAGACAGACACACGGGCGCAGGCGATAAAATAGTTAAGGTCGATATACCGGGGAAAAAGAAGAGTCTCCCGAGCTCGCTGGAATATTACGGGATGTAAACTCGAGGAGGAATGATAACCTCCGGTAAAAAGCAAGGTGAAGAGCGAGGACAATGTCATCGCGGACTGTATTTGCGCTGCTGCCGCAGTGCTGCTCCTGACGTGTCCCGGGAAATGTTTAAATATTAAATTTCACGCTCGGTATGACAACGTCGTATAAACGTTTTATTTTCGCTCGTCAACGAAGCGCATGAATATTCAAGAATAGAAACCCCCGTGTTGAGTATACGCGTGTATGGGATCTGTATGCAAATCAATCACGCGACAAAGCGATAATCCCCGGCATACACATCGCGAGACAAATATATATCAGAGACGCACTTCGACTCTTCCTCCACGTGAATATACTTGTACGTATAGAGCGCGCAGTCTCTCGCAGCCAGAATCCTATGTCTCTCTTTTGTCAGGCTCGCGGACAAAAGGGGAGAGCGGCCTTACAACAAGCCGGTGCGAGAGCTGCGCTCTATCTAACGATATTCCCATCTCCGCCCACTTCTTATACACACACAGGCAGACGACGGCTACGACGGCGACGGCGAAGCAGAAATCTCGCGTTACACGGAGCTGCTGAGCAGAGCCTCTTTCTTTAGAGAACTGGCTGACACGCTGACACGGGGGACGTGTGTGTACCGCTGCTGCACTGCTAATACACAAGCTGTGTACGGTATACATGGGAGTATAGAACGATTGTTATAGCCGGACTTTCGGCGCTAAGGATCCTTTTCCCTTTGTAGACGAGCCTATGGGTCAGCCGGTCAGCTGTGCGCCGAGGTAAACCGAGTCGTTAGCGGAAAATGGGGTCGTCGGACGCGAATAATTGACGTGTAAGCGACGCGCGAAGGGCTGCATTTTTACGAGCGCATTTTCGTGGTATCGGCTTTATGTAAGCTGGCGCTGCTTTGCTCTGCGAGCTTGTCGTTGCTCTCGTAAAGGCTGAATTTTCCTCGTAAAATGCACTCGTACGTAAAACCGTGATGGCATCAGTGGTGTATTAATAAGGAGCGATGCATTTTCACTACACGGAATTCAAGGGGAAGCGACGTGCATGTGACATCATTGAATCCCGAATGTCACGGCGCTGTCGATACATGTATCCTCCGTTAGTTGAGAGTTACGTAGCATAAAGTACAAATTTTCTGCGTGTGGTCCTCAAGCCCTTCCACAATCGGTCAAAACCAGGGATTTCCAAGCACTCGAGCACAGCCGAGAAGCAATTCGCAATAAAAAAAGCTCTCTTATTACACGATCGATTCAAGCAGCGAGACAGCCGGCGCAAAAAGAAGAAGAGAGCCAGGCTCCAGCTCCTCGCGAACCAGACCGTAGCAGCAGCTCGTTTCATGAATGAACCGACTCTCTGTCGGCTTATTAGTAGCCTCGTGCTCTCATCATCATCGTCCGGCGGCGACGGAGGCGCTCGTCGTTCCTTCTATTCCAGTCGTTCACTTCGGCTCGCGTCGCCAGCACACGACCCACGCGCGATACTCTAGTCGTGAAAGACGCTGTTGTTGTCTTCCGTCCGCCTCCTTTTACATGCGTACACCTATACATAATACGCCGCCGCGTGTGCGCTCGCGACTTTCGACGTGTACGGGCTTTCGTAATGGGCGTTTTATTGGCGCTGGCGCGCGCTTCGATTATGCAAGAGAGCCGTCGCCGCCGCGGCGGGTAGATCGATTGTATGCATTATTGCACACACACACGTAGTCGGGATCGATTTTCCCCGAGTGCATTACAATGCCGATCGCTTTTTCTCCTCGGGATGGATTTCGGGCTTGTCATCGCGAGGAGGAAGTGAAACCGTAATTTGCTGTTTTCATTTTTTTCTTCTATTTGGAGCTGTGTTGGCGGACGGCGAGCGGGAATTGCGCAACGACGCGGTGTGGATAATTTATGGGCTCCGCGGTTCGTTGTTAATGAATGGACAGATTAGAATCGATGCCGAGCGAGTGCGCTTTCTATACGTGTGTCTCGGATCGCTTGATTCTTCTTTCGGCCCGGCAAACTGTCTTTTCACTGGGAAAACTCGCGGTCGACTCCACGTATACACCGATAAATCACTCTTCTGGAATACAACCTCTTCGCCTGAACTTTACCAGCGTTTTTTTTCCTAAAGTTACGAATCACCGGCGGTTCAGCTGCAGAGGGGCAAAACTTTCGCATTATATTGTTCCTCATCAGCTCGCCGTGCGGCGTAAAAGCCTCGTCGCAGGTTATACGCCACAAATTCATTAAAGCCGATCGCGGAGATAGGCAAGTTTTATAATGCGCGCGCGCGCAGACACGTCGGCAAAAATTTATGTCCGAAGTCTGCAAAATGGAAGGGAATCTCGCCTCTCTCGCGGCTATTCCGTGTAGCTCATAGACGCGGAGAGCTGCAGCATCTCTCTTCTCGGCTCCGCACACGCCCAACGGATTACTCGTTCTCCCTACGCGCGCGCACGAACACTGTTTATATTCTCGCCCTTTTCAGCTGATATTGTTATTGTTCCACCCGGCTTTCAGCTCTCTGCTGTGTGCGCGAGGGCGCGGTTTTATTTATTCACGCGGCAGTTTTGAATGTGCGCTTTCCGCCCGAGCGTGCTCTCCACCGCGCGTAATTGCTTTCGTTATTCTTCTTTGATGAAGTTTTTTGCGACTCGTGCGTACGCGTGCTCCGCTTGCTTCTTGGACTGCTGCGGCATGTTTTTGTGCTGCGGAGTGAAAATTCAGTGCGGTGTATGACCGTGCACTTCGTTGGATTTTAAACACCGGGAATGGCCAGCCTGTATGTAATCTGATTTCGGTGGGAGAATGTGGGTCGAGTCGTTATTTTCCAGATGTTTTCGTCTTGAAACTCGACTATTCCATAAACGCGAAAGGTTTCTCATACACTCATGTTTTTGCGGCGTCGTTCGTCGGTACAAGATCCTTCCGGGGAAAAAACAAGCTGGCAAACTCATCATCCTCTTCCTTCACGTATATCCTTTCCGTCGATAGCCTCTTTCCTCATCGCGCGCCTTTCCCTCTTGCCGCGCAGCATCTCACCTCTCGATCTCTCAATTATTTCCTCTCGCTCGCTCGCGCGCGTATAATCGCGTAGTCCTCCTACACGGCGACTCTCGCGCGTAGGCGAGAGAACCGGACAGCCTTGTTTTTCCTCGCGGCCTCGTACGCCGCGCTTATTTTCGTTTTTCTCCGAGCAGCGCGCGCGCGTTCGCGAAATTAAATAGTAAACATCATAATCATTGGGAGCTTATATCGGGCTGTACAGGGAGTTCAATTTGTTGCCGAGCTAGATGTCCGGCAATTAACGAAGCTCGCGTGGCTAATTGAATAAAGCAGGGGTAATGAATGTTGAGGTGTATACTGTTTTCTTTTTTGTTGAAAAAAATTGGAAACTGCGTCAGCCGACATAATGGTTCTGTATTACGGCGCATACAATCTCATTACGACACACTATAAAACGCCATTAATATGTACCACGCGCGCGCGCGCGCGCATTGCCCAAAGTATACGAGGAAATGGCTATTATGAAGATATCGAACGTGTACGTACGCATACAGCACGGCCGTATATTTGCAAAAGTTATTGCGAACTCGTTTCGCGAACGGGCGTTTCCTACTATTAATTACCGCGTGTGCGCTTTCACCGAAGGATATTTCGTTATGTATGCGCGGCTCTTCGGCTAAATCTCCTAATTGTCCCTTCTTTCTCGGAGCTCTAATTAAATTTTGAGACCCATTTGGACGCTAATTGAGGCCGTTTTATCGCGACGGCTTACGCATAATATTCCCGCGCTAATGATAAGCCGCAATTATTAGAACGATCAGGAGAAATGATTTTTAGCTCTTATACGGAAACGTGCGTTTAGTCGATTGTAATAAATTCCGCTAACATAGTAACAGGTGAAAGTATGCTTTACGAACCGCGGATTGATTTACAAGCTCGTCTCTTTTGTGTCTGCTTGTGGTATGAGTTGTTCCTGCGCGTGTTTTTGCAGTGTAAAACAACCTCTACCGCGTTGTAACAATGTATTATGCATACCATAGAAATATTTCGCCTTTGCGAAACGCAGCGTTTCAAAACAAAAGCGCGATCACGACTCGACTAAATTACCCGCGACAGTCCACGGCTACATCTTATTAAAAACTTTCCAAATAGCTTATAGTCGCCCGGGCTTAATAAAAGGCAGAAACACAGCCGAAAAAGGAAGCAGTGTTCGTAACTCAATCCCAGGCTCGAACAAAATAAAGCCACGTGTCTTTACTGAGACGAGAAAAAACTACTCCCGGCGGCGCTCGTTTCTTCTTATAAACCCCGCGAAATACGGTAGCCGAGAGCATTACACGAAAGCCCGAGAGACAAGGCTGCAAGGACACGCAGATACACACACACACACACAGCCTGTGCAACGCAAAAGCGAACTTTTAATAAGGCGGCCGGCTCAATTAGAAAGTGTATATACCTCTTGCGCGCGAGCGCCTGTATAGGCGGCTTTGTTCGCAAATCGGTGCCCACGCCAGCAACCGCTAGCAGTATAGTGCACAGGAGAGGAAAAGTGTCCCTCCGGCGCTGGAGGACGTAGAGTAATATTCCGTTTCGCCACACGCCGGCCGTCGCAATTTCTGTGCGCGAGCAGTGTGTCTAGTGCGCGCAAGAGCGACGGGGCACGTATATTTTCCGGCGCGCCGAAATGAGCGACGCCGCCGCCGCTGCGGATTTCAATTTGCCGAGCGGAGGAGTAGCGACTGGCCGAGTTTTCTCTAATTGCATATTGTGCGGAGATGAATGTTTCGGAGATTTTTCATTGACTGCCTACTGCACCGCTGCAGCTAGTATCTAGACTTTATTATTGTATGGTTTCAGCCGCGCGTCGCTGCGGGTAATTATTGTGCACTGCCTGCAGGGGTACATAATGATATACTTTGGCAAAGCCGCGTGTGTCGCAACTGATGCACGTGGGATGGCAATTACACGACAGTAATGCAATATTATATTTCAGATTTTCGATGCGATGTCTAACGACTGTTCTCATCGCAATTGCTCAACGTTCCTACGATGTATTAACCAGATGATTTAATCGTCGAAACGGCCAGCCGGCCGCGCAAAGTTGAATTAAAAAGACAAGGAAAGCTGTCCACGGCGCGAGATTAACGACCCGGCCCTCGCTGGAAACGGGCTCTCTCGCGCGAGAGTAAACAAATCCATTAGCACCTATAAGCGGAATGTAAAAGCATCAGGAAACGTCACGCGCGACTGCATTTAATAAAAGCCGTTACTTAACAAACAATAAACGTCACTCTCGAGACTGCAGTGAAATATCCAATAAAATTTTCCTTCGCCGCGCCGCCTCGTCCATACGCGCGCACGCGAATTCCAATCAAAATCATAAATCGTCCGCTGCAGCAGCGTTGCGGAGCTTAATTAGCCCCCCGAAATCCTATAAATCTCGCGGACGAGGGCGATAAATTACCGCATCAGAAAAATTGTCGCTAATGCGCGAATAATCACAGGGAAACAATTTTACAACGCGCGGACGACGAACGTCTATACCGATGAATTATTTTCCCGCGAGGAGGAGCACTCAATTACCGCCGCGGCTGATGTTCGATTATTGTGCGCGAGTTACGTGGATATTTGTGGGAGGATCTCGCGTGGGACGAAGGAGAAATTTTTCACTCGCGACGATCGGGCTCGACGACCTTCTCTCTCGCGCATCGGGAGCGATATGGAAATTATTTTGTGTAATTGCTGCTGTGTACTCCGCGCGTCGCTTCTTCTATTTTTGCTCGAACGCGCAGTCTATATACTGAGGCTAAATAATCGGCTCGAGAAGTGATAAAGCGCAGCTTTTATCGTGACCGATAAACAATTTTAAAATATACCGGGCTGAAAGTTTCCAGATGTTGTACTGTTTATATGAAGGAAGGGGGAGAGCAGATAACTTCTTCCCGAATCTCACATAAATAAGTGTAAACATTTTTTTCAACCATGGTGTCTCTCTGACACGAGAATTAATTGATTCGAAGACATAACGCTCGTGTAAACTAGTAAAATCCGAAAACACGCGTCGTAAAATTCATAAAAACCCTCTCGGATTACGTCCTGCGGTAAACAGCGCGCACTGCAATCGCTGCAGAGCGCATTCGAAAGAAATCCTTATCGAAGCCATTAAAAACTATTAAGCCTCGACTATACTGCAATTGGTGCTCTTTCTCCGGCGTCTTTATCGGCGACAAGGTCGTTTACCTCCCGGCGATAATTTTTTGTAGGTCGAGTCGTCGAAAAACTTTACGTCACAATTCATAGGCACACATCCGCGCGGCGAAGTGAAACGCTTCGTTATACGTAATAACGGACATCGAGAGGCAGCGCATCGTCGTCGCAACGGGAAATCGATTATGCGACTGCGTGAAATAATTACCAAACAATCGTTATGGAACTTTTTTTCCGGAGTGTAATAGAGTCGTGGTCCGCTTCTGTGCGTGGATACGCAGTACATTTGTGTGCAGAGCGGAGAGAGCGGAAAAAATGTTTAATTGAACGGAATGGAAACTAGACTCTCGTGAGCGCCGACTATCGGAAGTGCAGTGAGCTCTGAATTTTTAATGGACGGCTACGCTGCTGCTGCTGCTGCTGCAGCGGTGAGTCAATGTTTACCGTTGCGTTCGGAGTAGGTTTTTGATTGATAGAAAATTGAAATTGGATTACGCCGCGCATGATTCGATGATGATGACAGCGTTTACTTTCCAGAGGCTCGGGTAATTCATAATTTATATGTAAAGTGTTGGGTGAGTTTTTGGTCTCGTCTTTCGCCTATATGGGAAATCAACGGTTGGTGTAATGACAAGGAAGTTTGACTTTTGTTTAAAAAATGAATTCACCGTAAGTCTACTCAACGTCGTAGGATATAAAATTATCAAAACAACTCAAAACGCATCGCGCGGCATTATCGCACCTCTCGCGTCCGAGGCCGCAAAAACGCATTCAGTCCCGAATTTACGATCTCGCGGCAGCCGCACCGAAATAATTCCAATACCGCGCGCTGCTGCGGCTCGACAACGAGAAAGAGAGAGAACGAGCCGCTCTCGCAGGATCGCCAGGCACGCGCCTCGTCAGCCGGCATACCGGTAGCTGATCGTTAAAACCGCGGCCAGCGAGAGAGCCATTACATAAGCTTGCATTATACTATATTCTCCTCTTATCGCCGCTGCTCTCACAAGCTCATCAAGTCGCGCTGCTGCTCCGCTCGATATATACTGCGGAGGCAACACGTGTGACGCTACTGCAGCTGCTGACAAATAGCGTGGGCTATGTACGTCGTTAAAGAGACCGATTCAACGAGGGATTACCTGTAGGTTGAAGTGTGATGATATAGGCTTGCGGGAATTGGGGGCGACGCGTGGGAAAACACGCGCATTCCGTGCAATGATAGGATATATAGGACGATTTAACTGTGTACGTACAGATAAGTTGATTGTGATAAACGTTAATTATACAATTCGCTTTTTCTGCAACTAAAGTCACATCATAAATTATCGACGGATCATCCTTGTCTCGCACTAAATTACCCTGATTGCCGATTACCATCGGCCGTGAACCGATCTCGGAATAATATATACACCACTAAATATAATCCCGGCACCGTAAATCGTTAAGCGCGCGCTTGCATCGAGAGCTTTGCGGGGGCCCTAAATTAATGCTTTTATAAGCGTTCATTCGTTACCATTAAATTTCAATCGCGCACTCTATCACGTCCATTCAACCGCATTACCTCGATCGCGAGTTTATATTGGAATTAACTCTTATCAATTGCATGACCCAGAGAGAGAGAGAGAGAGAGAGAGAGAGAGAGAGAGAGAATGCTATACACCCCACGCGTGTACATTAACGATGTAGGCCGCCGCTGACCCACTCCTCGATCTCTCATAAAGCTGCCGCCGCCGCCGAGTTCGTATAAGTATAATATTAAAAATGCATAAATGAAAACCTTGCGTCTGCCGTACATCTCTCTCGCTCTCGTCTGCTCGGCACACGCTCTGGTAACTCTTTCACGGCCGCGAAAGAAAATCGCGGGAGAGCGCTTTCATTTCAGCCAACGTTGCTACTAATGAGCTCATCCCGCGCGCGCGCGCACGCGGCCGCTTTAATCACTCGATATGGGGAGTAGAGCATGTGTAGGGTCACGTCTATTGCCGCTTGCTTTATTGATTTCGGAGGAGGGTATTATTGTGCGCGCAGCCGATGATGGCGAAACTGGTGCGTCGGGTAATTTTGCAAATTGGTCAGCTCTCGTCGAGGATAACGTTTATGCGCCGATGTTTTTCCGAGCGAGATCGAGAGCGATGACGTTTCGAACGTGTCCGTAAGTTTAGACAAGTGAATCACTCTCGTAAGTCATGTGCGCGGCGCTTTTCGTATCGTATATTCAGAATTTTTTCCTATACAAATTAGTCACTCGACGCCCGCCAATCGATGGATCGAAATTTCTAGAACAGGAACAGCTCATTAGTGCAGCATTGTAAAACACAGCCGCTCCGAGCACGCACGCGAAACTCGTTAAGCGGCTAATAGAGCCAGCGGAGCAGGTAATAAAACTGCGGCACTATAAGAATATAACACAGCGAAAGATCAAGGCTTAGTTCCAAACAAAGCTAATGCGGCTCGAAAATTGGAATCAACAACGTTATATTCTCCGCTCCGCTCTCCCTTTCTTCATCTCCAGCCTGACTCGAGAGCTAACACCGCACACAGGCAGTTGACACAGAGCCTATTCACGGGGCGCGTCAAGTGTCCGCCCGAATTACAGACATCCTCGTACACGCGAGAGAGAACTCGGGGCCCCATTTTTCAAGACGGGAGAGACTCCCCGGGCTGCCGATGCTCGTTTCCCAAAAACGCTCGCGTGATAAATGCGCCCGAGATCCACAGCGTCAAAAGACGAAGGCGTGCCTCCCTCCCGCTCGCTACTGCGCGCCCGCGCGGGGAGAACGTTTAACGATATTGCTAGCGCGCGTTCCATCTTTTTTCGGCATCATCTCGATCGCATAAATCAGTCATCGGCCGTGGAAGGAGACGAGTGAAATAAGCGTTGCGCGCAGTGGTCAGGATCCAAACGAGCCTGCGCGGCTTGACGAAGTTTAAATCATACACGATGAAGCGTTTTTTTGAGGGATCGCGCGCGCGGGAGAGTGGTATGTGGGATGGAATTTGTATTGTGATGCGTGCGCTGTGTATAATAGCCGTGAAAAATCGAGGGTAAATATTTGAGCGCGGATTTGTGAGGTTTCTCGGATTGTCCGCGCAAGGCTGCGACGACGATGACTAAGTGTTTGGAAAGCGAGATATTACGAAGGACGATCGACTGATCGATACGAGCGATTAGTCAAGCTTATGCGGTGCTCGCTCCGGAGTTATTTTAATGAAAAATCATGTGCGCATACAGAGCACCGACGATCCAACGGCAAAGAAAACAAAGCCGCACATCTTATTAAATCGAGTAAGGACTACGCATCAGCGACGCGCCTGAGTCACTAGATACTTATGCGCGCAAAAATAGTAAAGCGCGCGTGGGCGTACACGCAAAACCGCCTGATTTACTTCCTCGCCATTTCAATCAGTGTCCGAGCGTGACATGTTTACGACACTCTCTCTAGCTCACGACTCCCCGACGGGACATTATCAAAACGAACGTTTTGAAACTGCAAATTATGTCCGAGAGCGCTTATGATTTGGCAAGCCATGGAAATGGGCTATAGTAAAAAGTATCATTATAATATTATCCCTATAGCGTTCGACGTCGGAAATTACCAGTTTTAAAGAGTGACCTCTGAATGGAAAAGCAAATGAGCCAATAAAACGTGGAAGCTGTGTGTAATGCACAATGCCTTTCGTCGCGAGTGTGTGAGTGTAGACAGGTACGAATTAGCCTTTGGTGCCGATAGGATCTTTTTCTTCACTAGAATATAATTAAGCGCTTAAGAGCGTTCGTATATTTACTCAGTGTCTTTGTCGATAGATTATAAAAAAAACCCTGCACGCACACGGCTATTATGTCGCTCGACGAGCTGTAAAGTTCAAAATGAATAATAACAGTCGATTCGCGCCAACACTTCCCACGCGTTTTCGAATAAAGTCTACCTGACGCGCGTACGTGTCTGCCGCATTGAATAGGTCAGCACACGCATAAACTCGCACTTTCTAATTAGCCCATACGCCGGAGAGGCGCGAGCAACCATCGTCGTGGCGAATTTTGTAAAAGAAAGCCATTAATACCATCGAGCAATCGCGCGAGTATGCAAGCAACAAAACCCCATAACTCACACCCCACGAAATCCCCAGCTCGCGCCGCGCGACACGAGACAAAACGACGAGCGTCGCGCGGCGAGCGTGGGCTGGAATGGCTTTTCAATTGTAATTGCCTCGTTATATCCGTATGTGTACGTGCTCGGCACACGCGCGTATCGCGTTCGAGAATCGGCTTTTCCGCGACCGAGCGACGACACTGCACACGCCGCGGATATTTCCGCGGAATATATAAGCTGTTCGCGCATGCACGCGAGGAGGAGCTTTAATAAAGTCGGGAGAGAGAGAGAGAGAGAGAGAGAGAGAGAGAGAGAGAGAGAGATAGAGAGAGAGCTCGCGTATATATATCTCACGCGTCGATAAATCAGCCTGAGCGATTGCACTTCCTACACTTCGGCACCTCATCCGCGCGGGAGAGATGCACGCGCTTGCCGTGCCGTGCGGGAGTGCGGGGAGAGGGCGATTTAATAAGTTGGACTTGCAAATTAATAGCTCGCTAAAGGTGGGCCTTTTGTTTCGCTGATTTATGGTGGAAAGCGATCGGGAGGCGGTAGCGGTGCAGAGTAGCTGCGCTTCTTCGGCGCAACGGTGCGTTTTTCACGGCGCAGAGAAGAGGAATTTCGTTGTTCGCGGCGTTGCTTTGAAAAATTGTCGACTCGGTTCTTATCCGCAAAACCGCGTTGGAGTGTGTATAGATGACTTGACTTCAATGCGCATTATATGTCCGTATGCACACGCGTTATTTCGCTGGAAATTAATTAAATTGCTGCGCGCGCGAGCAGACCGCGTTTCTCTTTTCGCGGATATAGCGTGAGCGTTGTGCGATACCGCACAATATAAACTTAATTGGACTGTAAAAGTTTATTTTCAAAAATACGAACGCGCCCACACACGAGCACCGTGTTTATTTTATCGTGAAACGTACGCTCTTTCGATCAATTGTGCGTACACACAGGCGCTTTTGTTTCGCGTTACGTTCGCTAATTGAAAACGTCGTGTGAGTAATCTCGTCCTGCGCAAACAGCCATCAAAATCGAGCCCTGCGCGCGTAATTAACGTGCTAACGCGCAAACGTCGTCCGTATAATCCCCCCTGTGTGTACACGGTCTCCATTAAAGAAATCGTGCGCGTTCAAACAGGTGTTTCGTAAATCACCGCGACCCCCTAACGGTATACATGCTTCTCTCTTTCTCGCTCGCTGAAAAATCTCTCCCCTGTTCGTAACGACGGAGGAGGCCGCGAGTCATCGCGATAAAAATCGCGCACCTCAGGACTCGTAAAAGCCGGGAACGGGAACGAGAAGATACTCTTAGTCGAGGTTCGACTCGTTTCTTTCCTCGTGTTTCCTTTTCGAACGGGGACAGCTGCGGCACATGTCGCTCTTTCGAGCGCGAGCGAGGAATTAAAAAATAATTACGGCAGCGAGCCGCAGAGAAAGCTGTAGAGTATCGCGGCTCGATTGTGCTTGCAGTGCGAGAAAATTCCCTCGGAGAGAAAGCGGGTGCGTGTGCCTCCCCGCGCACGCGTATGCGATATTCGAAAACTCCCCCGAAAAAAAAAAAACGAATGAATCACCGCGAGAGGCAGCGACGTGAATGCGCCCATTCAAACGCGCTCCCATTATCCGGCCATTAGCGCTCGCATCGGGGCCCAAAGAGCAAATTCCTCCTTCAACTCGACGACAATCGCGCGCGACTCGATAAGCCGGAGCGACAAAAAGCCAGAGAGAGAGAGAGAGAGAGAGAGAGAGAGAGAGAGAGAGAGAGAGAGAGATAGAGAGAGAGAGAGAGAGAGAGAGAGAGAGAGAGAGAGAGAGAGAGAGAGAGAGAGAGAGAGAGGAAGGAGAAAGAAGCGCAGCAAAGGACGCACTCACCCGGTGTCGCCGATGTAATCTAGCATCCGTATCTTGAGCATGTCTGCTGTGCGCGTGTGACGTAGAGCGAAGAAGCAGTTACGTGTATCCCTCGACGGAAGGAAAAGTCGAGGGGAAAATTTTTCGCCGGCTTGGCGAAGACACGCCCCTCTCTCGCCACGTGCTGTGTGTTGTGGCGTGACTCACGCGAGTACTAGTCGTAGTAGTAGTAGTAGTAGTTTGATTCCGATTTCACAGCGTTCGGCAAAGCCCTTAATCGCGAGTGGCTTGACCTCGCTTCGAGATCGATCGCTGCAGGCTCCAATTAGCTGCGCGGCGGCGATCTTCTCGTGTTTTGGTCCCGTCGCTTTATTAACACCTATGCGGAACCTCCTCTCTTTTTCTCGCGCGCACGTCGCGACTAATAAGCGTCCGGTTGCGGGCTGTCTCTGCACTCGCCAAACTCGTTCTCGTATCTCCGCGTCGTCGCTGAATATTCACGTAATCGTCGCACGAAAATTGCGCATTCCGCGGGCGTCGTCCGCTCCGTTATCCCGCCGACAGGACTCCTGGCATCGTTCGGCAAGGAGAGAGCGATAATCGGCGTCTGTGCAGAGCGGAGATCGGCACTGTATCACTGAACACGCGACTGAATGCCGTACACTCGCGCGGACGACGATGGAAGCTCTCGCGAATCATCCTCGGCGTTGAGCCCGGGCATCGCGCACTTTCCGCGGATGTATGCGCGCCGATTTTCAGCTGTGCGGTCCCGTTACCGATCGGCCGATCACTCGCCGCCGGAAAACCTCTTTGTTATTCGGGACGAGCCTCCGTAGAGTCGCGAGCTCGGCCTGATGTGTGCCGATGACCGCGATCGCTCGCTCGCGAACTTTCTATTGTGTATCGCGGGGCCGAGGATTGTCCGCTGCGATTCAAGTTTAAGGTGCTCGCTGTGTGCGAGCAGAGACGACTCGGTTTTCGCGCGCTATCGTCGAGAGAGCGAGCGGCGCTGCACTTATCACGCCGCGCTATAGCAGTGCTACAGCGATACTAGGTTCGACCGCGCACAACAACAACAATAACGACGCACTATAATGGGGCATTGCGTCTGTACCTCTTTTCCATCAACGTCGCACTCAGTATGTTAAGCACTCGCGTCTCAAGTTTGCCGGCGACGAAACACTGGCCGCAAGGCGCAAAGAACACCGTGTACTGTAACTCTCTGTCTCGGTGTCTCCGAGTCTCCGGGAGCCGAACGCGCGTGTGTAATATCGAGTGTGCCAGCGCGCGCGGGACCGTACTGTCTCGGCGTGGCTCGGAACGCCGGGCTTAGGCCTCTCTCTCGCTCGCTCAGCTCGATGTGCATCGCATCGCTCTCTCCCTTCCACCGGGCACGTCTCCTCCGCCGCGGCGGCCTATCTCTCCTACTCCCTCGCCGTTCGGCTTCGCTATCGGCTCGTCGCCTGCTCTGCTGCTGCTGCAGTGGAGGTGGAGGTCTTTCTCTGGCTCTCGGCCTGCAGAGAATATAAGAGAGGGAGCCAAGCGACGATTGAATCGAGCCGCCGCATGTGCGCCTATGTGCGTGAGAGATAGCGAGACGGCGGAGAAAGGTCGCATGTGTGTTTATTGATGCAACGAGCTCTGGGCCCGCTGGTATAAATACGCGCCAAGGGAGTTGCTGCTGCTGTGTAGGTAAAGGTCGAGAGAGCGACGCGTGGTAAAACAATCAAGCTTTCGACGGGAGGAAATGAGAAACGGGCTTTTCTTTTTCTTTTTTTGTGTCGCGTGGTGGAAAGAATATGGGAAAAGGATTGACGCACGCGGAGACGACGAGCTTCCGTTTTTTTTCGACCGTCGCACGCTAACTTTTCGAGTTGCGGTTAATGGACGCGAGAGATTGGATCTTGATTGATGCCTTTAAATTAATACTTCGTTTGCGGGCAGATTTGTTGCTGGCCGAGTCGGCTTGAATTAATGAGAGTAAACGATTGTTTTTGGAAACGGCGTTTTCTCTCTAGAAAATAACAATCGAATTTCCTTCAACAGTCACGCGAAGATTCCGAGTATACAACGCGCGGGACGATTTGCGTATATCAGTATGATTAAACCGCGAACTAGGTCAATGCCTCGTCCGCGTCGCATCAGCGATCTAAATTAATCACGGGAATGTCTGTGAATCACCATGCGAAATTCGCGCCTACGCTATTATCAAAAACCGCAGCTCCGCGTATCCCGAGAAACCTGCGACACTTTTCCTCCGCTAAATAGTACACGCGCAACAAAGTTTCGCGGCCCATCCATCATATTCCACGACCGATAATGCATCACCGATATCGCCCGCGATATTCTAATCTGACTTTTAGACAGTCTCTCTCTCTCTCTCTCTCTCTCTCTCTCTCGCGGTCATAGTAAAAGCTCTCCCATAGCTCCGCGAAGCGTGTAACCTCCTTTTTCGCCGCTATCGCGCTTTGGAAACGACCTTATCAAGCCTCGAGAGTAAGAGAGAGAGAGAAAGAGAAAAGGGAAGCATCGTTTCTCGTGAAACGGAATATTTCGCAAGCATTCGGAGTACGCATAAGATGCAGGCTAAAAAGAGGAGAGTATCGGCCCTGTGCGCGCGCGCATTATCAAAAAGCGCCGGGCTTTCTAAGAAGCGCGCCAGAAAAAGAGGAAATATGCAAAGTGCGCTCGGCGCGACTCGGCAGTTTGCTTTGCCGAATGCGGATAGAGGGAGAAGAGAGAAGAAAAAAATTCCTCGGAAAGCTTCGGACCGACCGACAGCGCGCGTGTGTATATGGAGCAGTTTACGTCGAGTGCCGAGAGAGCAGCGCAGCGTTGCCTTTTTGGAGAAAAATACTTGTCCCCTCTCGCAGGCGCTCTGCATAAAGTTTTGTAAGAGATGCGCGGACTTTGAGAGAAATAAGGATTCGTTATTTTCAAGAGACGTGCGAGAACGTCGAGGATCGTTTACGTGTGTTCTTTGCATTTTATAGGTTGACTGCTGCAATTAAAAATCAGAGTAAAATGCTGGATATACACTCGTTTCCTCAAACGGCGCAATAATCGCTCCACTAAATACATCTCAAACAGTCCCGTGTAGTCTTAACTAATAGCCGCAGACTCGACGATATTTTTCTACACTATAAAACCAGCGGTTCAAGGCCAAGAGCAACAAACCACATTTCCCTACTACCCCCGACAACACAGCCACTTTCCACACCGCGCGCAGCAGCCTCGGGAGTCTCGTATTTCAGAATTTCGACACCACCAAAGTCTCACACTTTCCTCTCTCGAGAGAGAGATGCCCCAACAACAGCCCGCTCGGTAGGGAGTATAGCATAGGCCATACCCACATGCTGGCGCGCCCATTCTCGTTTTTACAGCGATTAAAAAGAATACCAGCGCGGAGCATGCGTGCACCCGAAGAAAGAGGAGACCGAGAGAAACAGAGAGAGAGAGAGAGAAGGGGAGCATTTTTCGATAAGCGCCCCCTCTCGCGCGAGCGCGCATTTTGTTGCGGGCAATTTCGGAGGAATGGCTCTTAAATGAAAGTGGACGCGGCAGCGGCGGCGAATATTTCGAGAAAATTAAGCCCCCCTCGTCGGTCGTTTAGATAAAGTATAGGCGCACGCTAACGTATTTAGGTAGCCGCTCCGTGGAGATGTAGGACTTCTCTCGTATGTGTAACGATCGGCAGTGCGCGGAGCTTTACGGAGGAAGAATTTAACGTCCGACTGTTAATACGATATTTTGAACGTGCGGCTATTTGCGTGGCTTATATTTCGATGTCTTATACTTGGAGAACTCGGTCGATGGACCTTCTATTTATATTGCACATTTTTATCGGGGATAACTTATCGATTTTTATTCTGAATTAACGTTATGGATCAGTTTTCAAATTTATAATCGTACAGCTCCTGCAAGCTGTACTCGAGGGTTGTATAATTGTAAATAAACTTTCAAGTTTTTTTAACGATCATTCTTGAACACGCACATTTTATACTACAATATCGTTATTATCCGTATCTTATCGCGTAAAATTTAACGATCTCGAAGCTTTTATGCGAAGCCATTTGGTTTTCGGTACACACACACGCACACACCGACAACACGTTCGTAAAGATAAACACAGTACGAGGCATTATTTGTCGGATCGCTATTTTACTTCCACGTCGACATGTCGGGGTAACACGGTAAGCTGTGGCGGACAATAGATGCTAATGTGATTACGCTGATCCTCGCGATGATGTCCTGCTGGCAGTCGGATCAAAGCTGCCGCGCTCTAAGATGCATATCACCCATGGATACACGCGATATCAAATTATCTGCGCTGTGTAGTGGCAAGCTTCTGGACATCGCCTACATTGAGATACAAATCAATCGAGCGCTATAGATATCCGTGGAGATAAAATCGAACGACCCAGAGCGTTGGATTGGGTGAGAGCGAAAACGAGATCACCCGAAATAAAAACAAATATTTAGAAGACTCTTTTTTATAGCGAGCAAAAACGCTCTCTCTCTCTCTCTCTCTCTCTCTCTCTCTCTCTCTCTCTCTCTCTCTCTCTCTCTCTCTCTCCCGCACACGCGTACCGTTATACACCGCAGAGACATATCCGAAGGCGGCGAGCGAAAAAAACGAGGCATAAAAAGAAATGGTATAAAAAAAACATTTCGCCAGAGATGTCGAGTCGTTCGTGTCCGGTTCCGGCGTCCAATTTGTCTGTGGGAAATCACATCAGGCCTGCTGCTGCATCGACCGAAAGCCACCGTCGTCTGACGCTGCTGCTGCTTCGATCGTAAATTTAATTGGTTCGCCTCCTTTGACTCTTTTGCCCGTTTTTACGCGCGCTTGTTGACATACGTTGAGGACATAAAAAGAAACGGCTCGCCATGTTAGAGCGAGGGAAACGAGTTTGGAGTCTTATTAATTAATTACACGTTTAATAAAATCCACGCTTGCGCATACGTTTTATATTAATTAATGCATTTCAACGTTATTACGGATTCGTTGATACCGAATGAATTAGCCGTGAGTAATGTGTCGTCACTCCTCTGCACGATGTTTGTTGTCAATCAAGCGTATTTTTAATTAACGAAAAACAAACAAACGATACTTACAATACTGCGTATCATAAAGTCAAATGCCGTGTTCCTATGCAAAACAACCGGTATCGATAATAGCAGCCACAAACATACACACACACGCACACAGACAAAACAACTCGATCATTCCAGTTTCCACGAGCTGAAATTACCGTGCGCGCAAAAAAGAGAGCTCACCGCCAAATTTTCCATTATTCCCGTATACAGATAATCTGTACACCGCAAGACAGCTGGTCTATAAGTATACACGCGGAGACCAGCAAAACGGTATTTCGAAACCCGCGGCGGCATCGGCTAAGCAAACCGAGGCGAATGATAGAAACGCGCGGAGATGCCGATTCTCGCGCTCCCGCGAGTTATCTATCCTCGATCAGCGACACAGCATAAGAAAGCCGAGTGTGGAGAATCGCACGGCTAAATCTCAATCGAAGTCGAGCGAGCCGCGACTGGCACCTTATTCCCACGGGTCAACGAAACAGCTCGCTGCTGTGGAAAGACACTTTTTGAGACTCGCTCTCTGTGAAAAAAAAGAAGCAAGTAAGTATTACGCGCTGCGATTTTCCGCGTTCGTTACGCCGATAGTGTCTCTCTCGCGTTCCGTTGTGTCCATATAGGACACTACTCTCGTACTCTCGTGGCTTTTGTGCGTGGAAACGAGGAAGGAGTGTATAATCGTTCGTTAATGGAACGACGCGCGCTGTCTTTTCGTTTCGACGCTGTTGGCTTTCTTGCGCAATATTAGAGAAATCCTGCGCGGGGGAATAATTGTAGAGGCTTATTGCTGTGCGTGGATTACAATGGGTGTTATTTACACTTCTTGGTAAGCTGCAATTTGCTTTCGTAGTTCAGAGTGCATCGAGTTCAGAATAAAATGCGTGAATGTATAAATCGTGGAATATTTTGAGATATCTAACGGAACGCGCGAATCCTGCAGATCTCTCGGAAGGCCGCGTTCTAAGAATCTCAAAGCCACAGACCAATTCCAAGCAGCAACAACAACAGCCGAGCAAAGTGTACCACCATAGACACGCAAACTCGGCCGAAAGCACCACCTCCCCTCTCGAAAATTCTAGAAAAAAAGCCTCGATCCGGTCGAACAGTCTCGAAACAATGGGTTCCCGCGAGCGGGCGCAGTCAGTTCCACTTCTTCGTCTCGCGAAAATTGACGGGCATCGTCTGTATAATCATCGCGAAAGAAGGAGAAAGAACGAGAGCGAAAGATACTCTACAGCCGCGCCGCGAGCCATTCCGGCCGAGGCTGCAACACATGGGTCTTAATTTTCCCCGGGCCCGAGGACACTGACCTCGGCTGCTGCTGCCGCTCCGCTTTTTTTCGCCTTTCAATAAGCGCATTAAGTGCACGTGTGTGCGTCGTCGCCGTCGCTGTTGAAAAATAAAAATTACACTGTGCAGCGCTGCGCTGCAGTCGATGTCGGCTCGTTAGTCGCTGACGGAATGGTTTTGTAACCGAAGGCTTTCGTGTGAGTGTGTGAGTGCGTGTGGTAGTCGCGGGTATGTCGGTCAACTGATTTGTAATGCGGTAATGGCCGACAGTTGCGATTGTCTTCGATTGTTTGATAATTTCAAGTCGGTGAAAGCATGCATAATTAACGCCGGAAGATTGATTGCGAGTGCGCGCGCGTCTTTGTTGCCCGTGCGCTTCCGTATAAAAAACAAATTTCACTTGCACGTAAATTTTGTTTGCGATTTTTATTATTTTTTTCAAGCGTTGTTTGTTTTTCTCAGTATACTTAAAATACATTGTAAATGTACACAATCGCAGTGAACCTTGGTTATCTATTTTCGTCAGTCGTTTCACCGCGTTTATATCTGTGTGTATTTATTCATTGAGAAGAATTCCCCGCAATTTGAAAGCGTGAACAGTGAGCGCAGAGTGCGCATTGTATAAACACGCCTCACTGATTAATCTCACAATGACATAATATCACAATGAAGTTGCTGTTACTTCCGCCTCTGGGCGATATGAAAAAAGCCGTTACGCGATAAGCAGACTACTTTTTTTTTAACCACAGAAAAGGCTCATTCACGGGCAATTTGATTTCAAGCGCTACAATGAAAGCTCATTGTTTTCAAATTCTTCTTTTTGAAAGAATTGCAATTTCGAATATTATGCGGGAATAAACTGCTTGGAAGACAATGAATAAAAGCTGCCGGAGCGTAAAAAAGCTCCTTGCTTCATAAAACCGCTATAAATAAGTCTTAGCCGAAAAATCCCGCCGAATAAATCAGCCCGCACCATTCTTTCCTTTCCGATGAATAACCAAATAGTAGTAGTGGTCCTTGCGGCGCGTGTAACACGGCTCTGAAAGTCGACGAACTCGTTTGTCTTGTCTCCAGTGTGTATTGCTCAAAAGGCGCAAGTGGTTTTCTCAAATTGCAGCATAGAGCGACTGAGTTTCTTTGTCTTTTTTCCAACTTTATGATTTTTCTGAAGCACCATCTAGCCTCTGAAAATCAATTTGCGAGAAGAAAAGTTGGAGCTCGTTAACGTTCCATGGACGCGGAATTAAATTCTTTGCGCATCTTCATCCTTAAAGCAGATCCTTAAAGAAATTCAGGTCAAGTGACTTTCCGCAACTACGTGAAATATAAGAGTTTGAATCCTCGCCGCATCAGCCCCCTCCCCCTCCCCTCGTACGCTCAAGTGTATTCAAATTTCGCGGTTTCGTTCTAACGAGTCTCGTGGCGCGTAATTCAAAAAACGAACCTACGTAACCAAATACAATAGCGTCCTAACCGCACTCCGAATAACTCGTCGCCCCGCACAAGTTGCTCCTCTGCAGAGTGAAAAGTTAATACAGCTGGCAACCGTATAGTGTTGAGGCTCCGCGGTAGCAGCAGCAGCATAGCCGAAGAACGAAAGGAGAAAAAGCCGTCTGTTTATTCATGATATCGCCGTCGCGTGCAGCGCAGGTTAGAGAGTCGCGAAGCTCAATCTTAATAAATGCTCGCGGGACGAGGACATTACCGGGGGCCCCTCGGGGCTCGCTCTTTAATTGTTGACGCTGACAACGAAGAAAAGCTTCTTTATTCATGCGCAGAGCTGCAGCAGGTGGAAGCGCTGCTCGTTTTTAATTTAAGAGCATATAAACGGCCGGTGTCGAGTCTAGCTTAATAAGGAAGTATATCGTGCTAACGCTTTGCGCGAGAGGAATGGATGGGCTTTGGGACTAGGGTTATCGTCAGGATTTTTTTTATCGGTGGACCTATCGATTTTAAAACGAATTCAAGCGACAGGAAAATAAGCGACACTCGTTTACAAAACGATCACGCTGCAGTATACAATAAAATAAAAGCAATTTCCTCGTTCAACCCGACGTAAAAGCTTAAAAATCGCAAAGGAGCAGCTCTCGTTGTTTACGCACGCAACGCAGAAATGACAATCGTTAAGCGCGTAGAATTCCGCGGCTGGCTCGTCGTTTTCCCCGAGAATCCAGGTAATATCGTCGCGCGCGCGCGCGCGTTCTAAGCTCGTAAAGGCCAAGAGCACATCGGAAAATATAAAGCGCGCGCGGAGAGGAAGGGGCTATCACCGCGCGGCGTTATACGAGGCGTAAAACTTGTAATATCTACGCGAGCTCGCGCGGAGATCAAGCTTGACGCGGAGACGTTCGGGAGATGCTGAGCGCGGAATCTCAATGACCGAGTTAATGTGGTCTGCTCTCTATGGATGCGAGTGTCGTGGAATGAAGTGGGGGTGCTAGGCTTGCGAGAGGATATTATGGGATTGATGGGATGATTTACGACGTTGTTTAATTGTAAACGCGGCGATCGTTAAAATTGTTTTGTGCGCATGTGCTGCTAGCAGGGCAAACTTGATTTCTTATCTCCTTTATATACGCTTCCATTTCAAGGATCTCTTCGCAATTGGATGTTTTACTGCGCGGCGAGTGCGATTTTCAACTATCTCTCTCTCCCATTGACCTTTCTTTACACGAATTTCAGTTCAATAAAACGAAATAACACAGAGGTTTATACGCATTGCACAAAGTAAAAAGAACTTCAACAGGACTAATTTGGTAGCTGCATTTAACTCGCGGACATTATGCACAACGAAAAGAACCTTCATTATGCGCATTCGCGAGGCAGCAATTTTTTAGCAGTCATCAAGCGCGTCTGATATGATTTGAGACAAAGTTATAAAGGAGCATGTAGCGCGCGAGCTAGCTCGCGTTGGTATAACTAGGGAAGCCCCGAGGCGCGCCTTGTCTACTAGCACATGTTCTTGGAAATGGGCCAACCTTGTATGCCTCCTTGCAAATTGGCACAGGTATTGCAATGTATTCTATAATTTATCATCACGTGTGCGCCTAGATTCAATTACAAGCTATTTGGAGCTTGCTCGTTTCGCTGTCGCCAGGGATGAGAGAATTTGCCAGCTTGCATAAATATTGCGCTTCTTCAGGAGAATTTCAAAAACTTCGGATATAGGTTCTATACTAAAACTACAAACATTATTATCTTCGGCTCTCTGCACATTGTGCTCCTTAAAGTAAATAAACGAGGCGTTGAGGCAAGCTACTCTCGCGCCGATATTTAAAAAGAAAACAACAAGATAGCCCATTAAGCCGCCGCGGTGTTCAATACCCCGATGGCACAATACCTTTTAAACAATGAAGCTCCTAATAAAAACTGCTTATCCCCCATGAAAACACCGACCCACCACCACCACTACCGCCACCATCCCTCCATCGGTACTACAGCTGCGTATACGCGCTTCGCGAGCAATCTCCTCTTTTCAATTTCCAACAAATACACACACTCACGGAGAACAGCAACAGAGCCCCCGGTTCCATTACACTACTCGGTTATACATCCCGCGCTATAAAATCCCAATAAAAATAAAACTCAGCCTGCTGGCCCGTCTCTCTCAATTAAAAAGGCTCTCCTCGGCGTAAATAAACAATAACACGCGCGCCGCGAGCGAGAGCGATTTATGAATCATCGGCGCGTTCTCGCCCGGAAATTTCATCGACGCGTGCGCTCGCGTGATACGGGCAAGGGACAATTAAAGGGGATGAGAGATGCGCGTCGAAAGGGGGAAGCATAGCAGCGGCGTCGAAGGGAAAGTTTTCCCCTCTCCCGTGTAGGTACTTTTCTATCACGCGTCGGATGCATTCGACGTCGTGTACACTGTATATATAAGTTGGCGACGAAGCCGTTAACGAGATATCGCCTCCTTCCCTTATTCGCTTGCCAAACAAATCAATCCCGTGACCATCTTCAGCCGACGCTATCCCAACGGGCCAGGCGTGAGTTTGCGCAACGACTGTATGGAGATGCCGAGCATTAGACAGCTGATTCCTGGAGATGTAATGGGAGAAGTAGACGGTTGAGGGTATCTATACATGTATATTCTAATTTCGAGCGTGAAGAGATGACTTTTTTGCCGCCGCGCCGGGTGGATTGAGATGTGGCGTGTCGAGGGGAAACGGGGTTAATCCTATCCACGGAATCACGTCGTATTTTCGAAAGTGTAATGCAAGGAAGCTTATATAAATAAAACTTAATTGAACTGGCTCAATTGATTCGAATTAATTTTATATCGCCTCTTTTTTTGCCCGCACTGTCTAGCTTTCAATCCTCTGAAAGTGTAAGTTACTTTCGCGTATTATTGACGAGAATCAAGGCTGCAGAGGAAACTGCTTCGCTCGTTTTTTTTTACGGCTGCAGTGAAACGCAATTATTTTGTCTGAATAGTCGTTGGAAAGAGAACTTCCCTTTGATTGGGATCTCAGAGCTGTAAAACTAATTTTCCCCTGTGACCTTCGAAACGTACGTCTGCGCGATATCGACAGTCTTAAAGATTCATACTGCCTTGATTAAATGTACAGTTTATAGACGAGTTTTACCTTTTATTTCACTCGGGGGAACACGGCTATCCCTGGCAATCCGATAAGGAAAAAAGTTACGAGGGAGTAGTCCATCGGTAAAAATAACTGCGCTGCGGCAGCTATACGCGCAGTACCTATAGATAATACATACACTTTGAGTAAACTGGGTTTCTTCCCTGTGTCTCGTAGACGTCACATTTATACTTGTAATAGCGAGTTAGAAAAGTCCATCTCGGAAAATGTATTCCACAGTAGCTAGCCTCGGGGGTGTTTCATCCTCGAAAAACTATTTTTAAAGGCAGACTCGCTTTCTCCTCCGATACACATCCGCGGCTATCTCCTCTCCATCCTTATTTTCTAGAAATGTAAAAGGATGCCTCGGCACGATTCCAAATAAACAGCTTTCATCGGCTGCGATAGGTACATCTACCCAAAACTATAACCCTTCCGGATCGGAACTCACGAGCCAAGAATCCGCCGACAATCATGCAAAATTCAACCTTCTCTGGTTCAACAAACACCCGTCCGTCCGCTCATTAAAATCGGATCCCTCGCGGCTTTACACCTCCTGACCCCTAATAAGAAAGCTCGCGAGCGAGAGACGGTTTTCATGGCACGCGATATACGCTTATATCTCCGCGAAGGATATGATCGCATCAGCAGCGAAGATGCGGTTACCCGGCGGGAGCCGAAGACTTGTAATCCTAGAGCCAAGGTGTACAGCTGCTGCTGGTAGCCGTTAGCAGCCCCGTTTACGTCATTTTACGGGTATAATATCTCGGATTCGCGGCCGTGCGGCGCTTCTGGTTACACTGCAGTATAGTGTATTAATATATGCATGGAAGGGAGCGAAAGAGCGAGAGATAGCTATAGAGACCGAGAGGATTTACGCGAGGAATCAGCGAGATTCCAGGACGATTAGATGGAGAGAGGGTCGAGAGGGAGATTCTGTTAGTGCAAGCGCGGCGCCAGTGGGATGGGCTTCGTTAGAACGAGAGTAATTCGTGCTCGCCGGAATTAAGGAGACAGTAGTGCAGCAGAGAGAGAGAGAGAGAGAGAGAGAGAGAGAGAGAGAGAGAGAGAGAGAGAGAGAGAGAGAGAGAGCGAGAGATAATGGTTACGTAGTGGCTTAGAGGAGCATTACATAATGCTTGTCCTCGGGGCACTGGTCCGTGTGTATGTACATTGTACATCCTATAGGCAGTAGTACACAGCGTCGGATAATTGAATGAGAGTAGTTTGGGAGATTCGTTCGCCTGTTGCTATCGAGTTGCAGTCGTCCGCTTTAAAGATTCAAACTTCGCGCGGCGCGGGCTTTGAGTCGAGAGAAAAGTAGGTCGAACGAGAGAGCGAGAGACGAGCTTTTGAATAGAATCAGTCGCAAGTTCTTCGATGGGGGTGTAATTAGCGAGCAAACGCAATAGCTCATAATTACATCATCGTCCTTTCTTAAATATCAGCGTCAGCATAGGATGAAAGCGTTCGATCGGGCGAAACACGGGAATCATTACACCTCTACAGTGTAGTGCACAGCCAAAGGCGCGAAGATTTCTTCCGGCCATTTTCATCTCCGAGGAAAAAACTCGCGCGCGGTACACACCGCCTACTACTTTTTCCATTAAATTCCAAACAACGCGACGTCCTCATCAGGCCACCTCTTTCCCTTCTCTTTTCTTTTCTCTCTGTGTCCTGCAAACTCGAGCGAACAAAAAAAAAGGGGGGGGGGGAAGTTGCGAGCAGAGGAAGTCGCCGCGAGGATGAGACTTTTCCAGCTTCAACGATATGGAGCGCGAAAAGTCGCGGGCAGATCTATTCGTTTTTCCGCCACAGCACACCTGCACAGCTTAGCGCATTCGCTTGGATTCCGAGGGGACCAGACCAGAATCATCCCGTGCCTCGATCGATCTCGCCTCGAACCTCAAGGTGGATGGAGAAATTTCCGCACCAAATCCCGTAACATGAATGCAAGTCCCCGCAGCTTGTGTAATAGCACGTGCTATATCTACACATCGGAGAGGGAAGAAATTGTTTTCTCGCGAAGGAGGTCACCGCGCGCGCGTGCGTCACGTGATGTTGGTTTTGCAGCGCGAGTTTCTTTTTTCGCTCTCCTTTTTCCGTTTCGCGCGGGCCGACGTTTATGCAGGGAGAAGTCGCAGACTAGAGCGCGTTTCGAAAATTTTTCCGATAAGGAGTTCTCCCTCCTCTATATGCGTGAGCGTCTATTGTGCCGATGACTCTCGCTTTGCATACATTTTTTCCTCTAATATCCGCTCGGTACACGGATGTCTCTCAATGGTGTTTATTCAGCGCGAAATTGATTTTTATGCTTCTTCGCGTTTAAAGTTTCACGAGACCAGGGGGGAGATGAAGCGTGGGATTTTCCGATTGAAAATTGACGAGGGACTCTCGAACTGGTCGTCTTCGAGATTCTTCTCCCGGCGAGCTGAATAATTCTCGCGTGCGCTGTAAAAAAGCGTCTGAGATTTTGCCCTGAATTCGTGAGCGATCTGTACGCTCCAGATGCGAGTGTGTGCGCGCGAGAGTTAACGACGGCTCATTTTTTTCAAGTCTCGTCCTGCGCCGAGAGAAGCTTCAAATATTAACCAACGTTCGATCTGTCGAGTGAATTCCATTAGTCTCTCTCGCGGGTCAAGAGCGACACATTCAGATGAGAGAAGACCGTATATATAAAGTCTCGTTTTCGAATCGAGGCATAGAGAGAGAGAGAGAGAGAGAGAGAGAGAGAGAGAGAGAGAGAGAGAGAGAAGACGGGAGCGTCGAAGGGGAGCCTGGAAATATGGTAAGTACCTCCTCGACACCGGGGCTGGCGCGCGAAATTATGTAAATTGTTCGCGCGCGCATACATGCAGGCGGAGGCGCAATCTTTCACCCAAACATGCACATACATTTCATTCTCTCCCGGCGATACTTCCCCCTACTGTCTTGTAATGACTCTCTTCTCTTTGATCGAAATGGATGTACGCTTTGGGTCGCTTCGTTTGGCGAAAAGGATGGCTTTGCTCAGCCCGAGAGAAGGTTTACAACGGGTTTTTCTCAATATATTGTGCTCCGGTGAGAGACGCACTTCATAAAGGATCTCCGATATTAAAAGCATTCTCTTGTAGGTGTTTCCATTCTTTTTTCTTGATTTATTCGCATTTAATCCCAATTTTCATTTTTGCACCCACTCTCGCTGCCGGACCACTCTAGATTACGGGCTTTCTTTATTCAGAAAATGCTTAAAATTGTGCGCTATTCTCCTTTTTTCCAGCGAAAAAAGTAGCTTTAAAATGTCCATCTCGGGAATTTTCGCGAATTTCAACGCGATGCATCAGCCCACAGAATTTTTCGCTTCATGACAATTTAATTGTAATTCCCATCGCGCGGGTTTATAATTAAAACCCTTCACTTCTTCAAAACGCGTCCCACACAGTGTAGTATTCAAAGCACAAACTCCCGGACGATTCTTCCCCCGTCGTCCATACACGCGCACAGTCAAACGCATACAGCTTGCATGCGCAGCTCCGCTAATGCAAGCGCATTAACGCGTAATTTCGGCTCTCTCTCTAGCCCTTTTCTCCGCGCTACGCACACATGCGCTGCAGTGTGTGTGTACGGTGGGAAATTGACATTCGAGGATCGTGGAGTATCGCGCGAAAAGTGTAAACAGGGAATACCTACGTAAACTCCATATCCCGCTTATGTTACACCAGCACACGCGCACGTGCTCGTCGCCTACTCGAATTATGTGGAGCACGCGACACGTTGTGTGTTGGAAAAAAGGCTACAGTGTACATCGACGACGGGGGGAAGGCAGGCCCATTAACATCGTTCAACTCTTTCTCTCTTTGGCCGAGGACGAGGGAGGAAGTCGCGCGCGCAATTTATTCTCGTCACGCGTATCCGCGCGAGGCGGCGGCAGCGGCGTTTTACAGATTATTTTTCATTCGGCGCTTTTATTATGTGCGAGGCGCGCGGCGCGTTGCAGCAGCGTGAAAGCTTTTCCTTGCATGCAGTGCAAGTCCAGGCAAAAATTGGATTTTATGGATTGTAACGGACGGAGAGGAGACGAGTCGGAAAGCGAAAAAGAGTAGACGCGGGCTTGAACCGCGGAGCCCGAGATTAACAAGTGGGAGCTCCAACCACTGAGCTAACGTCTACGATGCATTCGGACGCTATGCATCGTAGTACGGCTCCGCGGACTCTTATCGCTGACTCGTCTTCGCTGCTCGCATTGCAGACGTGTGCGTCTGTGACAGGATTTTTGAAAGAGAACCGCTGCGTGCGCCATGCCGATATAGGAATTAGCGGGGGATGAAAAGTCTATTAAGGGGAGTTTTGTTCTCCCGGCTACTGCACCGAATGTGAAAATTGATATTTGTATTAAAACTCGATGTTTGTTGAGAGCTCGCTATATATGGGCTTTACTTTTTCATCGAGGCTTTGAATGATGCAAGTACTGGATTATATGGGTCACGTGTGCGCTTTGTATGCTATTGTTCAGCGTATTCAGATTTTAACAAAATTTTAACGAGAAATCCATTGCATCGTATACAATATTTATTAGCGGTGCGTCACAGCGAATGAAATCGCTAGACACGTACGAAAGCACATAAAGATACAATTACATGCGAGAGCCAGGAGATCCCGAGTAAACACACAATAATTCTCAGCCTCGCGCAGGGCTCGAACTTTCCGCACAATAACCCTCCCCCGAAGACCACATCGACGACATCACTCTCTCCGAAGGAACGAGCTCAATATCATCTTCCCCCGCCGTGTCTAATGCTAGCTTCAATCTCCAAAACTTATACCCGACGCATCGCACAAGCCGTACCGCATTAATCACCCGACTCGCTCGCCGAGTCGCTCAACAATTCAGTCGCGGCACGCGCGCGCGCGCATCACACGCGACTTCCGACGCCTCGAGAATGACTCTCTCGCTGAAATTGCCCCCTGCGCCATTATGTACACATACACGCTCATACGAGTTAAAGCCCCAAAACTCATCCAGCCGAGATCGAGTCTGGCGCGTGTCTCTCTCTCTCTCTCTCTCTCTCTCTCTCTCTCTCTCTCTCTCTCTCAAATATTTGTACCCTTCTCGCTCTCAGCTCTCGCTCCAAATTGATCCATTAATTGCGCGCGCATTTTTATTTACGGAGACGCATACGCGCCGCGCGCATCCCCCTTATTTCCGGTGCAGCACTATACATTGTATGCGCGCAGCCGACGACGTTAGTTTCGCGCGTGTCCCGGTGTGTTTGCACAGCGGCGCGATGCATTAGAGAGAGAGAGAGAGAGAGAGAGAGAGAGAGAGAGAGAGAGAGAGAGATAGAGCTAGACCAGGCTGGAATCGCTCTGCCGCAGTGAAGTGGAACTCGGAAAAGGGCGACCCCTTTTTGCTCTCTCGCTCGCTCTGCTGTATGTGCGTGATGGTATACACATATAGATATAGCTCACACGAATCCCTGATTCCGTCTCTGATACTCCGTCCGTCCGTCGGTGTATGTCTTTCTCCCGCGTGAGCTACGTAGGGTCGTCCCGATGGTAAATAGGTGTTATAGAGCTCGATCTGGGCTACGTAAATGCGGCGGCACTGCGAGAGCGTGTCGATGTTTTCTTACGCGCGGAGCAGAGGTGACGACAGCGAGAGAGTCTTTGGGCTGCTTCGTCGAGTTCGAGAAAGCTACTACTGCGGAGAGTAGAGCTGTGTTTGGATAAATTAGATCTGCAAATGCATGATTTTTCTGTGCAAAGATCAGCTTAATTTTATTACTGAGCGTTGCACAGCGCAAAGTCATATTTTGGGAACTGACCTTCTGAGCTCGCACTGACCGAAAGACGATAACACAATTTATTCGATCTAAAATAGCCCACGTGCTCTTAATACGACTTTATAACTTCTATTCTTATAATTTTTAACGTTCGAGCTAGAAGGCAAACGATAACGAGTGGTATAAAAAAAACGGCGCACTTAAAATAGTTTGTTCAATTCTAACTCTGCGTCAAATAGAGTAATACTGGTAAAAGATTCTCTCGATTTGCTGTAATCAATTAGATACCAACGCTATACGAAGCGCACTTTCGACAATCCTAACCTATTATCCGAGCATCAACTGCATTCGAAAACGCTTCATCCAAAGTGAACGTCCAGCTCCCGCAGCCGGCAATAAAATCAGCCCCCAAAATAACGCCGCTCTCTTCGCTCTCTCTCCCTTCATACTCAGGTTGTAAAACAAAAGTCCATGACGCTCTTACGACTTCACGCTCTCTCCAGCGATTTACCTCCCCCTCGCACGCACGTATACACGCGTACATCCGCAACGAATTCCAACGCAACGCGCGCTATCTCCACGCGCATCAAAAACGCACTCTTTGCACGAGCCCTCGGTCACATTCGAACGATTCAATTAATGCGAGTGCGCGGGGGGTGGGGGCGAAACGTACAGTTTTGCCTGCGCGCTGCGTTATGGGGACGCGCGATGCGCACTTAGGGGTCGCCGAGTGACGGAGTGCAGTCAATTATCGTTTGGCCCAAGGCGTGTGCGCGCAGTGATTCGTTGGCTTCCGTTGTATTGCGCCGCCGTCGAGGTGAGTGCGAGTTTTTTTTTCGTTTGAATGATGAGACACGGGTGTCGTGTGTCACGGGGATGCGCAAGTCCGATGGGCATATGATATATCTATGCGAATCCGGCGAACGGTTGCTATTAATGGAAACGCTTGTCTTGCGAGAGGCTTTATTGGGCTGTGCGGGAGATGCGACGGGTGATAAGACCTGTAATTGTGGCTGATTTTATCGACTCGAGTTTTGGGCGTTGGTGATTTGTTTCTGAGGCGAGATACGGTTCTGCACGTCTGTGGTTGCGAACGCTTGGTACGTATTGAATGAATGGAATATTAAAAAAGGTTAAGACCAACGGTAACTTTAGATATATAAAAATATCTGCACTGGTTTTTAATTAATAACGATTACTACGTATATTGCAAATACATTAAAACGAACATTGGAGGCGTTTTTTAATGAAATATTCGCAATTGAAATTTATCCAATTTATTCACAAATATGAATTTATTTGAAATATCTGTTTTTGTAATTAATATGTACGCTTGTTATTTATCTTTTCCAGAAAAAAAAAACAGCATGTATGTGCTTATCAAATAAATATATTTCAGCTTGTGAAAATAGTATTGCATATTCAAGTGCTGGTAGAAAAACACCGTGTGATACAGTGTATCTGTAAACGAAATTACTTTCTTTCTGTATTTCGAAATCATTTATTCCGTTAGTAGTAGTCTTCAAAAGTAAAAAGTTACAAGTTTCTTTTAAAATGACATGGTTACATGCAAACTATACAGAAACTTGTTCTGAACTATCTGGAGCAAATTCTTGTCAACCAGCTGCATTAGCATTTCTAGCTTTTGTCACGCAATATTTTGGAAACTCCTACGACAAGTTGTATAAAGCTGATGAAAAATCAGAAGAGAACGACGATAAGTATGATTTTATTATAGTTGGAGCTGGAAGCGCTGGGTGTGTTATCGCGAATCGTTTGAGTGAAGTCAAGAAGTGGAAGGTACGTTAAATTTAAAACATGAATATAGCTAATGAAGACTACTTAATTCATTCTGGTCTATAAAAGACATAGTTAAGTCACTAGTATTGCAAACAAAATACCGAGTATAAAAAATTTATTCTAGATTTTACTGCTTGAAGCAGGCGACGAAGAGCCTAACATAGCAATCGTACCAGGATTAGCGCCACTTTTGATAAGAAGCAACATAGATTACTCCTATAAAACACAGCCAGAGCCTGCCAATGTTAATGATACCAAAAAGAAAACGTACCCTTATCCACGCGGCAAAGTTATGGGTGGAAGTAGTACAATCAATAATATGTGGTACGTTCGCGGAAACAAACAAGATTACGACGATTGGGAAAGTTCAGGAAACAAAGGTTGGAGTTGGGAAGACGTGTTGCCGTATTTTAAAAAATCCGAAGACGCAAGGGACCCAGAGGTAACCGCGCAATTTTTAATACAAGCTTCCATAGTAAAAGACATTTAATATTTTATGAAACTGTTTAAACACAGGTATTGTCAAAGAGTTCAGAACTGCACGGAACTGGCGGCTACTTAACCGTTGGACAGTTTCCAAGGGAAACCCCAGATACTCCTGCGATATTGCAAGCTTGGGAAGAGTTAGGGCTTAGCAAAATTGACTACAACAATGGTAGTCAAATTGGTACTGCGCGAGCACAATTCACCAATATTCACGGAGCCAGACAGAGTAGCAACGGAGCATTTATTAGACCTATTCGAGGCAGAAGAACGAACCTTTTCATTAGTACGAATTCGCGAGTGACAAAGATCATAATTGATAAAAAGAGTAAAAAAGCAATCGGTGTAGAGTACATACTTTTAACAGAAAAAGCAAACAGTTTGAAAAAAGCTTTCGCTAGGAAAGAAGTCATTGTCTCAGCAGGTGTCATTGATTCGCCAAAATTATTAATGTTATCGGGAATTGGTCCGGTGGATGATTTGCGGAAATTGAACATTGATGTGGTGAAAGATTTGCCTGTCGGACACAACCTACACGATCATGTCCTAGCTTCCGCGGTAATACTTAACTCTCAAAATGTAGTATCGGGATTGCCTTCAGATGAAAGGATGCAAAATGATTTTGCTTATTGGTTGAGTACACACGAGGGTCCAATGTCGAACGTGGGGTATACATCTGTTGTCGCTTTTCATCAAACCTCGCACGAGACGCGATCCGGTGTTCCTAATATAGAGTATTTTGCTGCTGGCATACTGGCAGAAACATCCTTTCAATTCAGTGACTTCTTATTCATCCCCTGGGCTTATTACAATGTGATTGGCGTCGCCGCTATACTCTTGACACCGAAGAGTCGCGGTTATCTAAAGCTTAACACAACGGATCCGGTCAATGGAAATCCAGAAATACAAATGAACTATCTCTCACATCCAGAAGACGTGAAAGTATTGATCGAGGGCTTACAGTTCAGCACAAAATTGATTAATACTACAGCGCTGAGCAAAGATGAATTGACAGCTAATGCACTGGATTTACCCGGATGTAACGAGTCTGGGTTGGAAAGCGACGAGTACTTCGAGTGTTTGATTAAGAAATTGATGTTTCCAGGGTATCACGCAGTCGGAACCTGTAAGATGGGCCCGAAAAGCGATAAAAGTGCGGTAGTAGATCCGTACCTGAGAGTTCATGGAATAAAAGGATTGAGAGTAATAGATGCGTCTATTATGCCTGAAATCGTGAGAGGAAATACGAACGCTCCCGTCATAATGATTGGAGAAAAGGGAAGTGATATGATAAAAAAAGCTTGGATGAAATAAATAAATCATACTTTGCGAAGAAAACGAATAATGTAATTCTGCTGTTTACTGTTGGGCATTCGAGAGAGCCATACGTTAAAAGTCCAGAGTAGAGGCTATCCACTCAACCGAACACTCTGTATAGCTAACAGGCAATATTTTAGAATAAAATGAAAATTTCAAGCATGATTTTTCCTGTCGCCGTAACCGAATACTTCGATTCTCCTTGTCATTCTCGAAATCCTTTAAAATTACAGCATACAAGAATAATTGCAATCGCAATCGATACCTCCACGCAATCCACCCATAAATTAACCATCCACGTACAATACGTCCAGGCTCTCGAGTTCCTCAACTCTCCGAGCAACTATACACAAGGGCCGATGGACGCACAGAAGCTGGCAGCCAGCGCTCAACGGTACGTGACACTTGCAAAGTACCCCAGAGAGCGAGAGAGGACGACCCCTAATGCACCCGGCTATTGTCCTCGTGAAATTTAGCGGAATTATCTTTCCCGCCCTCCCGGCGATCGCGCGCCACATTAATCCTCGTCGCTTCGCTGTATAGCTACTCGCATTGCGCACAGCTAGAAACGAAAGTATAATCGGAGCGCGACACGCGCCTGCCCCATATATGGGGTGAGGGAGGGGGGAGGGGGTATCTGCTGTATATAGGTATGCGGTTTCAGTAATGCAGCTCGCCACGTGTGTGCTCTTCTCGCCGTGTCTCATTGTTTTATTTTCCAGGGAAATTTTTCATTCGTGATTTATCGCGCGACTGTCGCGCAGGAGGGGGTTGCTTGCAGCGCTTCTAAGCTCGAGTGGACGCCGAGCGTATCGATTTGCCAGAGAGATGAATCGACCGGGGGATCTTTGATTTCTGAGGGGGAGTATAGAGTCGACGTGCTGTGTTCCACAGTGACTTTGAAGCACTTTTGCGGTGTGTGTGCTGTTTCTGTGTCGACGATGCGTTTGGAGAGTGTTTCTGAGTGTCTTTCTGTTGTACTCGATATGAGTGCGGCTACGATTGTTGTCAGTGAAAGGGTATAGGTTTTCTTTTTATAGAATCAAGTTTTTTTAGCTTTTGAATTAGAATTTTTATGGAGTATTCATCAAGCTAATTATGCAGAAGTTTGTAATTAACGTTCGTTTCAAAACTTTAACTACATTATTATTATTAGATGAACTTTGTTTCAAAGTTACATGTACAGGCATATACTCTAGCACAATTATAAAATAATAATCTTTTACGAATTTCCGCATGCAATATAACGCGATCAAATGAATTAATTTCCCGACTGTAATACCGACACGCTCTCGCCTATTCAGGCCATTGATAACTTCGTAAACGTCGATTGATGTAATATAACAATAAACTCTGAATAAAATATCATACCGACAGAACAGATGAACGCTGCGAGTTATACGCTCGAGTTAATTTCCATACAGCCAATCGTGCACGCGCTATCGCGATCGTTATTATCCATTATTTCAAGCCCGTCTTTTCACGCATGAATCATCATCATATCTCGATTCAATAATTTTCAGCCCGGCTAATTTTCGAATTTCGAAATAACGCCCCCACGCCGCAATAACGCACGGGAGATAGAGAGTAAAACACAAACCGCATCATCTCCTATAAAAGAGCCGTCGTCGTTTCCCAACTAGCTCGGCCATAAAAACTATACATCGCGCTCCACCCGTGCTGCAGTGGTACACGGAGCCGCTTCTCATCGCCGCATATAGAAAGTGTGGCATTCCGGCGGCAGTTTTGCGTTTCCCAAGGCATTCCGCAGGAGTGCGCGTTCGGAATCCCTGTGCGCGCGTATAGAAAAGGTCTCGGGAAAGAAGAGCAGCAGCTATTTGTAAAGATTCCGCGGACTGCGAAGCGCGTAATTTGCTCTCGGATCGAGCAGAGGAAAGGGAATACGAGCCTTTTCCGCCCTCTCTTTTTCCCTGGTTGCTTTTTGCCTCGTCTCGGTTGCGCGAGTCGATTTTTCCTTAGATGTGCGCGCTCGTTGTGTACCGAGGATATTTGCTTAGGATATATCATTTGAACTACGCCATTATAGCAGTGCTTCTTCAGAGAAGTCGAGTAGCTACACCTCTTCGTGTATTAATTCGTGTTAAAATTCTTAAAAGGCTAATTAAAGCTGACACCGCGCGCGCGACTCGTTTAAAACTGGCAGAACGGAATAATTTCTCTCCAGGCCACCTCTTTAACAGCTGCACTTCACGGTGCGCTTTTTCAAAGCATCTCACGTGTTTCCTTAATTCAAAAGTCACTCAAAAACTCGGACTGGCTCTGTGCTGCTGGAAAAAGCTATGGTAATCTCGTTACGCGCTTAAAGCAAAAAGTCACTCTCGCTCTCTCCTTAATGCCTCCATACCTCGGAGCCGCTGCTGCAGCGTCTTCTTATTCTCAAAAGCAGAGCTCGCGCAAACAGGCTGCTGCTGCTGCTACCGCGTACACGTGCGCACGGGCCGAGTAAAAGAAGACGCGAACTCGTATAGCAGGCATTGCGAGAAAGAAAGACACAGTCGGATCGAGGGAGACACACGCTCGTGAGAGCAGTGGTAGTAAGGAGATCAAAGGTGTCGGGAATCGTACGCACACATGCAAAGTGCACACCTGCTACTTCTACATCTCTCTTTCTCATGCTCAGGGCTCAGTGCTTCTCTTTTTGGCTCGACGCCTCGCTCCGGCTCCGGAGGGAGACAACGCCGAGTTTAAATCCCGGAGAGCCGGCAGATTGTTTGAGTTTAAAGAGCCGAGGGCTTATGCTTATTACGCGCGCGCGCGCGCGCGAGAGAGAGAGAGAGAGAGAGAGAGAGAAAGAGCCAGAGCGCGCGAGAATTCATTGCGCGTTTGTCGGGGATTAATAGTCGTTTTGTTTGGCTTCGCACTGTTTCTCTCTCTTTTCGGCTTTTTTCTCGCGGTGGGAAATTGCTTCTTTAAGTCGACGGCCGATTTAAAGTGCGCGCGTGCGGACACGAGGATCTCCTGAAGATTTATTGGCTGTTTTTTTTAAATTTCGTAATTTCGCTGATCGATGCTCGGCTACATTTATTCCGAGAAAAACGAACCGTTTATCTTAATACCCACCGTGCTACGAGAGAAAAGAAAATGGATGAGCCTTAATTGGTCAAAAGGGTTTAACCCATATTTTCTAGCGCGTTTAATTTCGCCTTTCACGCGCGCCAAAAAAACTACCTGCTAATTTTCGCGCTCGCTGCTGACTTTATACTTTCCCGCGCGGCAAAAACAAGTCGACGCGACGCAATTACTCTTTAGTTAATTAAAGACACCTGAGAGTTCGAGTTCAGAGGCGAAAGTCAGCCGTCATACCGCGCGCGAGTCTCATTGTTTCGAAACGTATTGCGTATACCTCCCCCAAATCCTTAATACCTCAGCAGAAGTGATACATAATACGACAAAATAAATTATCATACCTCCGGCGAGTGTAGGAATAAAATCTTCTTAGCTCGCATCGGCTCATCCATCAGGAATCGCATTATACAAGTCAGGACTCGCGATAGCCCTTGTACAATGTTTTTGCAGCTCGCTCACGTACAGCCGTACGTCCGCTGATTGAACAATGGCCCTCCGATTTCCATCGGAGATTACTACGCGTTTTGCGTCTCAATCGGCCTCGCGATTTTCGGACGTTTAATATATTCCCGGGCATAAGCTGATCGGGCGCGCAATTACTTAATTGCCAGGCAGCCGCGGACATTTGCCTAATGACCCAATTCCCCCCAGGAAACATCGCATCCCCGAACCCCCTCTGGACAAACAAGAGCACAACGGCTCGATCCGATCTGCGCGTAGTTTCGTACACACACACAGAACACTCGGCTAACGCTATACACGAATTATGGCACACGAGTGGCCGCTCGCAAAAAGCCCCTCGGGCTTCCGGTGAAGGCTCTCTCTTACTCGCGGAAGTATAGGTATATAGTACGGGTAAACAGAGGAGTGCGTGTATACGTATGTCTACGCGCCACTGCTTCAGACGTGCGGCTGGCCATGTACGTATATAAATATTGGCGGACGTCTTTTCAGGTGCGCGGACTCGACTGTCAAGGTCGCAGAGTCGGGAAGTTTCTGCGGGGGGCGGAATCAGCCCGACGCTGCTATTTTTATAACGCAAACAAGCTAGAGGCAGTGCGGTGCTGTTTATTATTCTTTATTTCGTGTTGAGAAAATACTCGCACACACACATACACACAGCTCATAGCTGTACAAGAGCGGAGCAGTGGTCCGAGGGTTGCTATCTGGGTTTTATTGCACCCGACCCACCACCGACGCGACGCCCTCCAGCAGAGACGCAGAGGCACAGGGCCTCACTTCTTCAAGAACCGCAGACCAGCCAACACATCAGCGGCACAAGCTTTCTCTATTTTGTTCACATAAAGTTTATTCAGTGTATTATTATTAATTCTCTAAAAAGTGTCACAATTATATTTTGCTCTTTTGTTACTAGTTTCTGTAATAACTCTGTAGTACGAACTCGGCTGTGTTATTTAAATAAATACTACGATTTCAACCTACTTCCAACATCTCGGCTGGTGTATAATTAATTAGGCGGATCGTACGTGCGCCGCGCAGGCTTTGCTGAATTTCAGATGCGCTTCTGCTGGCGGAATTTTGTGTAATAATAGACTTATGCATGCGTGCTCCAGTTTGTTACACTTTCATACGCGCTCGCGTTATTACTTTGGCGAGAATAACATCATACTGTTGCCTTTTCTCTTTTGCATTCTTTTTAAAGCAGGCGAAAAATTCAATCGGCTCATCGAAAACCGCGGGTCAGGGGTCAGCCCTCGCAACGCTCGCGCGCTGCACATAACGCACCCTACGAAAGATAGCGATCCAGAAAAAACGCCGTTCTATAATTGAAATAGCAAAATATGACTTCACCACCTACAGCCATCGCGTATCGCGCCATCCATTACTCCTCGGCAGATTGTGTCTTTTCCCCGGATAATAACACAGCCCAGCGATCCAAATAAAGCAAAACCAGCGTAGTCCAGCTCTCTTTCCCTCTAGCTCACTCGCGCGCAATCGGCGAACTTTAATTATACTCCTCCCTCGCGCTTATCGGCTCGCGCGCACATATGCCTATACACTCCGCGCTTGCGAGCGCGTAGGGAAAAAAGACACCGCTTGCATAATCCCCGCACCTCCTTTCAGCGCTAATTTATTGCTCAAACGATGACCATAGCTAGCGCGCGCTATCTCTCCTCTCCTATATCTACGCGCGGCTGGAATGAGGATGTCCTCTCGCGCCCTTTTCGCCCCTCCGGCAACTGCGAAATTAATTTCATAACCCGCACCTATATAAATGGACGGTAGGAACTAGAGAGATAGAGAGTGAGAGAGAGGCCCCCAATCTTTCTCTCGCCGCGTCTACGCGCCGGTTTATTATTAATATGCGCCGAGGCTGCTGCCATATACTCTCCGAGTGTGATAGCGATAACGAGCGTGCGAGCTGGGGCATGGGAGTGACGCTCAGCCTTGATTAATAAGTGAGCGTTCGATTTTGAAATTTTTCAGATGCACAAAGCGCGAGGGGCGGAGAGAGAGAGAGAGAGAGAGAGAGAGAGAGAGAGAGAGAGAGAGAGGGGGAATTGAATCGTGCATGGTAATGGGATTTTATTCCGCCCGAGCACGGCGTTCGAGAGGGAGATTGATTTTTCGGATTGCCTCCGTCGAATGCGCGCAATGCAAATTCGGATTTGTTTTCCGTGCGCGCGCGAGCGCATTGTTCTCTCGCCCCGATGATGGCAAAAAGCACCGTGCAGTTCGAGCAACAAGAGACTTTTCCGGTAACTCGAGGATTCGCGCTCGTCAAATATCGGCGAACTCGAGGGGATTCTCTGGGAAAGCGATGCGACGTATCTATGCGCACGATCCCTCAACAGGTGATTAATCATGCCGTTAGAGACCGCAAGGCCGCGAAAGTTTGCAAAGCGCAACCGAACTTGCCTGTGGCCGATAATTGAATAATTTCTCCATCCTAGTATACAATTCCTCGCGAAGCGTATAAAGAATTCCCGTGCGACTGTTTGATTCGCGCTGAACAACGAAAAATTCGAATACACTTTCAAAGCGTCCCACTCCCGCGAGAACAAGTGCGCGCCACCCACGCAAAAAATAAACAAGAGGGCATAAAGGACCGGGGCTACGACAACGCGGCTGTACGGCTATACTCAATTAAAACTTCAGCCCGAATCATCAGGCTTAAAAAGCCTCCGCTGCGGTAGTGCGCGGACGAGTTTTCCCCTTTGTTGATAATCGACCTTAGCCCCGCGGCAGCGCAACTCTCTGCGCGACGAGTTTCTTGATGATGACACAAAAACGGTACTGGTATACGCGCTAATTTCTTCGTACCACGCTGAATCTCGAGAGGAATAATTGGATCCGCGGTTGGGCATGCCGCTGAGATGCAAATTCAATTTGACTTTGAAGCGTGAGTTGGCAGTTGGCGATGCCTGCTCTTTTCGGAGGATCGTACTTTGGACGGTTATTTTTAACCGAGATCTTTTCATCGCGTAACATTTTAATCGAGTCGAGTTTAAAGTTCTTAACAGCGATTAGCTGTGTACATAACCCTGGTAGAAATCGCAACCAATTTTAACCCAAAAATAAGCTTATAAGTGTCGAATTAGCTTATCTAAGCTAAGAATATTGGGTTATAATTGGCTAACAGCGACATCGTTTTAACGCAAAAATAAGGTTATTTTTGCCCATATTGTTTTTAAAGAAGAGATACGTAACCTCAACTGTAAATAATAATGCAGCAAAGCAAAAAAACGCGGTAAATATTGATGAGAGAGAGTACAGTTTTGTTACTAGGGGGTTTTTGGGGTCGCCGATAACGAATATCGCGACGGCAATACTCCCCGAGGTACCTGGTGCCCAGGGTAGACAGTATTAATGTCGTCTCCTGGAGTTTTGTTAGAATTTGAAACATAATTAGTCGAAACTCGTTACTCGGGGGGTATCGAGGTCGCTGAACACGAATATAGCGACGGCAACGCTCCTCGAGTTACCCGGTGCCCAGGGTTGGCAGTATCAACGTCGTTTCCTGGAGTTTCACGGAAAATAACGACATATTTCGTCGAGACTCATTGATTGGGGGTTTTTGAGGTCACTGAATACGAGTAAAGTGACGATAATGGCTTTCTAGGTACCTGGTGTCCAGGGTAGACAGTATCAACATCGTCTCCTGGGATTATCTTAAGTATAGCACCATATCCATGCTCAGTGGCCCCAGAAATCCGTGAGTAACGTATTTCATTTAATTACTATTCAATTCCCACAAAACTCCAGAAGATGACTTTGATACTATTCACCGTGGGCACTAGGTACCTCCCTAAACAAGCCAATGCCTAAGCTAACTCTTCTACCAGGGAAGCTGGCCCACATAAAAGTCTGACGCGATTATTTTGAGCAGTAAAGATAGTTTGCCATTGTTTTATGAGCAGTTAAAATCATCTAAAACGATACGTCCAGCTTATCTTGACCCAAACAAAACAAGTAGCAACTCTCCACCCCTCCAGAGCACCGCCACTACACCATCGCCCAAGTTCTTAATTACACGCCTCCACCCGAAACTCGTATCACGTCATTCGACCAACGTAGGCCAAGGCAAAGTAGGTATCAAATTATGAGCGTACTCTACTTTCCGGTCCTCCGCTGATGCTCGTCGGCGCGTGACGTTTAACCTTGGATTACGCAAGCTGCGGGAAATTGATGCGCGCTAAATCGCCGAGAGCAGCTGACTCGGGAGTTTTTCACCCTCAAAGCGCACGCGAGGGAAAGAGATTGTGTATTCACGCAGATTTCGCCAACGCGAGCAACGCTCTTCGCGTGTCTGGAATATAAGCCATCCGAAGAGAGAAGATCCAGCTTCTCCGCCAGTTTTCTCGCTTTTTTATTGCGCCACTGGATGTGCGAGGGGAGGGGCAGTTTCCGAGCGATAGCACGAAATCGTTCGAATACGTGATTTCGTGATATCCGGCTTTTCGCAAAGCTTTGTGTACGGACGCGGATAAATTTTAAATGGAGTTGCTGCGATGGTATTGAAATGCCGATGTTTATAGTATCGATTAACATTGAAATGCATTATACCGTCGCTGTCTGTAATGCAATCCAGACACTCGGCTTTCAAATGATTGCATTGACGAGTGCATATATGTATAAGCTTTTAAATTCACGCGACATTTTATTTGTGTTATAAGCCGAGAGAAAAGGAATAATGATTCACGAAGGGCAACAAATTTATAATTTAAACGAAGCAATCATTGTAAATTTCGAAAGAATCGTGTACCGTTTTATCAAATCCCACAGCTGTTACATCTCGAGATAACGACTATGGAAAATCGAGTCTGATGGTCTTCTGTAACAGCAATCTCCAGCAGAGAGTAGAGCTTGGAAACTCCAAAACAATAACAATTTTCCCAGTTCGCTATCTTATCACGCTCATGAAAAAATGATGATCCCCCGCGTATAGCTCCAATAAGCTCGGAAACTGCGCAAAGAAACTCGCATCAGCTTAGCGAAAATTTACCGACTCTTTTTACTTTGTCGAAGAAACTCCGAGCTTATCCTGTCGAGTGCGTTTGAATTTGTGAATAACGTGAGCGTCAGAGTCGGTTAACGATCAACGAAGCACAGGCTATATAAAAGTAAATCTCGCGGAAAAGTTTTATCGGGCGATCCTATTTACCTACCGGTGTGTAACGAGCTTTTGGAAAATATATAACATGAGCATACGCTTGGATCAATCGTAAACGGTAAAGATTCTTTTTTTATTCAAAAATAAACGTCTACATAGCATGTCATACATACAGAGAAAAGCCTGAGAAGATCGCTACAGCAGCAACATATCGCACAAAGACGGCACTCTAAGCTAACAGAGAAGAGAGGTCTAGCCTGTGGGCTGCGTGCCAGGAAAGAGGAGCCGCTGCGCCACAGCCTGCCTGGATATCCGGGGCCAACCGAGAGCGTCTATAGGTATTGCCGCAGATCCGCACGCGCAGGTCGCCGCGTCGTCCCCTCCTGCACGACTCGCTAATTGTGGCTTAAGTGCCGATGGGGCTGTCCCGCCGTGCGTTACGTAAAAAAATGTCATCGCGCTTATGCTCACTCAGCCGCACGATCGAGCGATAGATTGGCTGCTAACGGGGTCTATAGGGGGAGTCGATCGCTCGAGAGGTGATGAAGTCATTTTTTCGAGGATGATGACTGGAGGCTTCGCTCTACGTTGGAAGTGGTGCGTAATTTTGCGACAATTAATTTGAGCAGCTTTTCGCTGTCGTATTGTCGCTTGACTTGAATGTGTTGGTTTTGTGAAGTTTTTTTTTAAGCGCGATGACTAAGGAGATTTGTCGGCTTTTTGGATTAAACGGTGGGGGTTCGATGAAATAATCTGTCAACGATTATTTCGATGCTTATAGGCAGACACTTCTTGGATTTTTTAATGCTAAAAAATGATTTATGAAGACTTTTTATTTGAACAATGAAAGCAGAGCGTCATACGCATGCTTTGCCTTTTGTGACGTTATAGCGAAGACTATATGCTTTCGTGTAGACTGCATGCACGTACACGTGCTTGCGAGCAATATTGCGGTAAATAAGAACTCATTATGCTATCAAATTTACATAGACGGCGTCTGCCTGTTCAGGCAATGCAATGTTCGCTCTCAATATTGCGACAAACGAATATTCGAGAATGGCCGATGAGTGCACACAAATGTAACTGTATTATTAAGCGATGGTAAAATAAATAATTTAATTTTGTAAAAAATATATGAGTTGAGCTTTACCGTGTCAATTCAAAGTGTGATTTTATCGGTAAAAGACAAAAAACGAAACTCACTGTTTTCTTTTCGTAACTTAACAACGTCAGAAAATGCACGCATTAGATGCACCACAATGAGGTTTTTCTTGGAGAGAATAAGAAGTTATATTTATTTGTGAATCCGTGTCAGTTTTGTATAAAGTCATCCGGTCATTATAATAGTTTATAGCTTTAGTTCTTTGAATTTTAACTTGCAGACGTTGCGGTAGGTCATAAAACGGTGCAGTAACACTAATTAATGGGGCATCTAGATTAAATTAACGCGATTCTCACATTATACTTAGCGATGCAAATGCTGCATTAAGATATCAGGGCAAGCCATACCTTGAATTTAATGCGGAAGCGCCATAATCCGCAGCACTCTTTTCTTGCTGCTATTACTATGCTGAGACTTGGTTGCGATTATTTTCTTTTTATTCAAACAAAGTTTTAATAAACAGATTTTTATGGTGATATCCGTGGTCATTTTATTAAAAAAGTTTAATAACCACGACAGAACGCGAGCATTCTCATATATCAAGAGAAGAATATATTCAAATGAAATCGTCGTGAAAAGCTACATTCGAAAAAGTATAAAAAGTATCGACTAGAAAGTAAAGTCTTTCATCGACGTACGAGATATTGCAAGTTGAACGAAACTACAAATGATAGAATCCAGGGATACTAAAAACAGAAAATAGCAGATATTAACCTTCTACTCATTGGCTCTAGAACGTATTTCGCTCTGTCATAAACGTCATCACGAGGTAAAACGTTTGAAAAAGATCCGTATTTTGCATAATGTTCAAACTTCAAATTGAGAATGGACTGCATTTCTTGAAACAATAATGAAGCGTTATTTTATCAAATGGAAATGCGCAACAAAATTGGATGAATCTAGGACTAATGCTATATAGGCATAGAGAAATTGAATTCCATATTCTTATATCTGCATACGTTATTCGAATGTTTGTGCTATCGATGTAAAACAAGTAGACAAGTAAAATAAGAAAATTAATTCATCGATTTGATATTTTCAATCGTAACCAAAAGTGAAATTGATATGGACGTTTCTATCAATAAGAAAATAAAAACAAGGAAAAATCTTCTTCATTCAAGGTGTCAGCACTTTTATCGGAAATCGTATTCTACAGTGATAGATTTTTTCAGTGGGAATAAGATCGAGAAAACGAACACGCGAGACAACCTGCTACTATAAAGGACATACATATATACCATTAAAGAATTGATTAACTCCATTTAACGTTTTTTTTTATCAGTGATATACCTTAGCTACCGATCGTTTTAAATTAGAGATCGCTACATAAGTTTTTATGATTTGAATTTGATAAAACAAATAAAAATCATGCTCAAGAAAAAATAGCTAATATCAAACTATCCTCGTTATTATTTTTAAGATAAACTGCTTCCTCGGGTGACAGCATTAAGCACACAAGAGCGGAAGCTGAAATATTGCAGAAGTTCACAAACTCCCAGAGACCTCTAGCTATAACTGGACAAAGATATGTCTCTGTCCGCGTATAACAAAGGCTGCCCATCTCCTCGAGTAAGTGCCATTATTTTTAAAAATTCTCTCCTTCTCTGACACTTTCATTTTTCGAACATCTTTCTTCCGGCAAGATTCACTCTATTTCTGTATCGCCGTTACTCTTCATTTTTGTCTTACTGTTACTACCGCGTGCGCGTCCCGTGCAGCAGGCCACGCGAGAGACCACGCTCGTTTTCGTGCGCCGAGAAAAATGAAGGAAAAAAGGGAAAGAGAGGAGAAGAAAAATAAAAGAAATCGCCCGAGAAAACCGAGAGAGTAAACACACGTGTGCGTCGACTCGTCTCCTCTCTATCAACGCGCGATCCGACGCGAGCGGGCGGCTGTATTTTTTCTTTTCTCTCTTTCAACAAGAGAAAAAAGGGAAGCAGGCACGAGCAACAGAGACGTATACTCTGTGCCGCGGTGATAAGCGAGCAGGTTGCTCGGCCGAGTTTCCGTTTTAGTTTCTTCTTCGTCTCTTCCTTCGTTCGTTTTTTCCCCTGTGCATCTTCCGACTCTCTTTTCGCCGTTTCGTTGCCTTTCAGCGGTGTATTCGCGAGCGCGCGACGCATTCACCCGTTTCCTTTCTCCGCTCGCATGCGCGCATCTCTTTTCGGACAGGTTTCGAATGTGAGGATGTTCTTTTCCGCGCGTGAGCGCAGTTCGACATTTTTATAAAGCACAGGAAGTAAGCAAGTTTCGTTGAATAAGGTATTAAGCACTAGATCGAAAATAATTGAGGTGCTTACGCACGAATGAGCGAATTCATAATCTGGGAACATTTTAAAAACGTATGTTGTTCTCCTTGACAGCGTATTTTTACGTAATCTTCTACATAATAACGTCATATACCATTTGAACGGGAAAAACTTTAAAGAAATAAAAGATGATTTTTCTCTGGCGACTCCTTTTCTTGACAATAATAACGGCTTTGGTTTGCCAAAGGCAAACTAATCGTAAAATGTTCTATTCTCGAAGTTTATATATGACGTAGGTGTTCGATAAACATTGATTTTACTCGAGAAAAGGCTTATTTTTCGTATCCACGCAGAGTTGAAGATGCGCTTGAGACGAGAAAAGAAAAATTTGGTGCACAAAAATTTGGTCAAGCTTTTTGACTCCCGAGTATGCAAATCCGAGTCTCCATTCAATCACTTCGAATGTTAACGAATGTTTATTCAGTGAATTGTCAATCATCAATGATAATTGTCGATTGTTTAACAGGCAAGGTTTCATGTGTAAACGTATATCCTGCGAGCAATTTACTTTTCAAAAGCTCCATTGATAAATCTGTTATCGATATTAAAATATCGGCGTGAAAGTTTCAAAAATACTTACGTATTGCCATAAATTTTAGATTCGTCGCATACATATAAAGTTGAGGATTGCAGTGCTACGTTATATCCTTTATCCGAATGTATGAAAGTCATATAATATTCATGTACTTTGTATGAATCTGAAGATTACTGAAGATCATAAATTTTTATTAGAAAACTTTATATCAGACGTGTTCAATGAAGTCCAGTACATACACAAGAAATACACGAGTTCGTTTGACCTCAGTGAGTAGGAATCAATATATTCGAATGAATACGCCGGTGCTCCAAGCTGGTTAATCCGACAGTAAATGTGTGCACTGGGATTATGTGACTTGTACTTACTTAAATATTTAGACTAACTAGAAAATGTACTATCAACCTGATTGAACGGAATCCATGAATTTTTTAGGTCCTGATATGTCTACTTTTTATGCGAAGACGAAAACAAATTGTCTTGAATAGTGGTATTGAATAAAAATTCGTATCGCTATAATAATTTCAAAATCATGCAGCAGTCAAGTAGATGTAGAATTTGCGTGAGTTCCATGGACTAATCTTCTAAAGATACACACATTCGCTAATGCAATGTATTTATTCTAAAAAAAGTCTGCGTACATATCCTTTATAAGCTTTCATACACTCTTTTGATCCCCTGCGTATATTTATGCAGCTGCGTTAACATCAGTAACTCTATGACACAATATTCTTCAACCCTTACATTATTGCTCGTAATTTTATTAATTTAATGCACTCTGGGCATAAGAAAATTTTACGATAAAACTTCACTCGGTGAAGATAGTTTAGAAACCAGGTTAAAATTGGACGATGTATATTTCAGCGTCGGAAGGTGAATTTCCGCGAAAATTGCATGAATAAACAGGCGAGCGCGCCTTGAGTAAATATTTTCTAATTCCTCTCGAAACATGTACTAATTCCCAAATATAAGCTAAAAGGTTATGCTTCAAGTAAAGGCAAAGTATACATCTTATTTAATTCTTTTAAGTAAGATAAAACTTTTTTTTTATTATATCAGTAACCTACTCAAGTTTAATTGACGAAAACGCCCAAACGCCAGACAGGCTCGCAGACAGGCCAATAAGCATACGAGAGACTATCACGTATATATGTATTGGAAGTGCAAGCTGGCACTGACCTGTTGTTGAAGATGTTGGTGACGATGATGCGCGGCTCGGGCGAGAGCCTTCCCCTCGGATTGACCGAGGGCACCTTGAGCAGATCGCAGGAGGACTGATGCCTGCGGTAATCGTGACAGGTCCAGCTGTTACCCACGACGTCCTCGCCGGGCTTGATGGACTGTCGTCGCGTGCCCTCGCCACCCCCGCCTTCGGAGAGATGGCGGACTAGCGGACGTCTCATCGCTCAATCGCATACGTCCACTTTTCTGAGAACAAATGACCAATTTTTCTACCATTCTGGTGACTTGATTAGATACAATAGCGTTTTTTGTTGCGTCCTAGTGCACATGGCTGACGAAATTGTTTCTTTATAGATCAATAACAACTAAACAATGCACACTTTGCAAAGCTACCGACGCCTCTGCTCGCATATAATGTTGTTCGAAAGTAAAAGTTCATGTATAAACAAGTTGGATAAGAGGACAGTGTGGCAGCGTATCTCCGGCGCTTTTATTACCCAAAAAAATAAGCACCAAACTTTCCACGTTCTTAACTCAGCTGAACTTTTTATTTCCCGCGCACGCTACAATGCCGATCAAACAATAGAATGCACATCCTGCGAAATCAAGAGAACTGTGTGAAGAAAGTAAATAAAGAGCCGAAAATCCACAAACCTTCGTTTACGAGGAGATCCACGCTAAATAAAACCGAGTTTTTTACGCCTCATAATAAAATTCGACAAATTGAATCCAATTCTTCGTGATCTATTTGTTTATGCGTTGGATCTACACTGCCCTGTTTAGTCTGGCTTCCGAGAAGGATATCAAAATATTTGATTAAATTCAGGATTTATAGGATTGCCTGCGCAAAAGCTTTATCTCTATTGTGCGTGTGATGCAAAGTATCGAGCAAAATATACTATGAGAGAAAACGATGCGTTTATTCTTTTGTGGTGTGTTATTTCGGAAGTCAATCGAAAGAAGGATAAAAAAACACACTCTGAAAGGTGCATTCTATCACCGTTGCATGATCAGTAACTTGTTGAAATCACAGATACGCATGTCGGATATCTTGTCAGACCGAGCATTCAATAAAGAGTATAAGGTTACCGCGAATAAACAACGTACATATGGTTACGAGTTTCGCAAACGCCAACAATCGCAAACGAACGCTGCAAGGTTATGGCTGTCGCGCGACTGCACGCGTCACTATCAACTGTCAAGTCAGATCCAAACAAACACAGCACGATCTACAAATATCTCGCAGATACAGAGGTGAAACAAAAACTCTCTTACCTCTATGTGTCCGAACCTTCCTCCGATGCGATCAGCCTCTTCGCCGGCAACAGGCAGCAGCAGCAGCAGCGAATCACAGCACCCGAGCTACTTATGCTCGCGTCAACGGTCAACGGCAACCCTGTCTGTCTGTGCGCGCTCGGACACGTTTCCGGCGGTGGATTACGAGTACTTACACGGCAGCTCCCGCGAGCGCGCCCGGTTTCGTCTCGTGCGGGAGACTGGAGGCGCGCGAAAACTCCGGCCGCGTGCGATGATGATGTCCGCCCGCCTTGGAGGGAAGGGGGCGCCCGAGAGGCGAGATTTCGCGCAGCCGATGCGCAGACCTGGCCGCGAGCGCGCGCAAAATCGAACGGGGTTGAGCTTTTCCGGGAAACGAGGAGAGGAATAAGGAATTAGAGTCCTCCACCTGCAGGTTGCTTGGCGATGCGCGCTGGCGTCGTGAGTTGCCGCGAGGCGGCGACACTTCATGGTAACTAGATGATGTGGGAATTGGGAAGGGATTAGCGTGCGTCGGTAAGGTAGGAAGGAAGACGAGTGTCTTTTGCGGTGGTAAGTGAGTATTATCGATAGTGCAAGCAGAGAGTCGGATCGCGTATAACAGTGGGCGCGGTATAATTTTGAACATAATGACACTATTCAGTGATAAAAAAAGCCGTATAAACAGTATTAATTTGTTCGAATTTCTGTATGTTTATTTTACCTGTTGCGCATGCATTTTATGAAATATTTTATAGACTCAAAAAGTGAACATAGAAACATATGATAACAATGAGGAATGTATTTAACTTTTGCCGGGAGATTCGCTCAAACTTTTAAAATTAAAATTACCGCAATAAATAAGAACAAAGCAGTTATGCCTATTACTTCGTCTAAATCAGTATTCAGCGCATTACTTCTGTCTAATATTGAAAAAGGAACACACAGGAGGTGAGACCTGAAAACACTGATGTGGACAGAAAGGAAAAGCGAGTCCGCATAACCCTCAAATTACCATATATCGATCGGCAGAGGTACTCTATGCGATTGTTTCCATTATATAGATATGTATACAATACGTGCGCCTGAATCGCGCGATATACACTAGAGAGACGACACCAAAAGCTATCTATATCGCTGACTAGTTTGTAAATTACGTGTGCGGCTCTGAAAAAATAATGAAATCAGCATGACCAAGTACGCAGACATCGCGAAAACGCTTTTGCAGGTATATATTTAGTATACGAATTGATAGAGTCGGGAGAGACGGCTGATCGATTTTGCTATTGTTATCCGGCTTGCAGTGGGTGTATGTGTTCGCATCAGTTTTAATACGGCAATAAAATGCCTTGTGATAAACAGTAATATTCATTTAATAACTTTATTAATTTTGTAAAATTATTTATTAAAAGTATAATAAATATCCTCAATTACCAACTAAATTATTAGGGTGTGTGTACTGTTTCTTATTACACAAAACTTCATTTTTTGTTGTGCAATAATAATAAAAAAAAAAAAAAAAAAAAAACTAACAATCAGGTGTCGGGCAATAAAATAAAAACCTAATTAAATCACAATCTAATCATCACCTCGCCACCTCGAACAGTATACATTCAACATCAAAATCCAAGCTGCACCAGTCATCGTCTAATCTAATCTACCTCAAAACAAACTACCGCTGCAGTATCTTGTCCACGCGATAAAAAAAAATGAATCAATTCGCCGTGACTTCTCGTATAACTATCAAAAGTTCTCCCATAAAACACCGAAACCTTATAACGTACACGTATCTTTATAACACACTGCATCGGCGACACAGTTTACGAACAGCCGCGCACGTGCGGCGGATAATATAACGGAGCTTATACATAGAGCTGCGACACGTGTGCGTCGTCGTGTAAAAACGCGCTGCATTCGAGATTCCAGAGTGCGGCAAAGTCAGGTGCAGCTGCGGAAGCTTAGATCAGCGACCGTAAATAAAATATAAGAGCGCGGGAGGACGGCTGCGGCTGCGGGTGAAGTTGATCGATGGCTTGGCTGCTTCTCGCCGATTTTTCTGCGCAAGCGGGTTTTCTTGATTGCACACACGCGGATTTATTGATGTTTCGCTCGGAGGCATGAGTGCTTTTGGGATGACCATACACAGTATGTACCCTTGGGAGATAATCCGAAAGTTCTGGCTGGCTTCTTTTCATTTTTCGTGCAGAAGCTAGCGCGCAATTGTTAGAAAAAAATAATGCTAGCTGTAACTCCTCGAACGGCGATGTAAATTGCTCCAACATATAGGAGAGCAATTTTATCACCGCAGCGGCATTTCGCCAACGACTCGACGTATGTGGAACAATGCGAGTGTCGTGAGCGGCGTAAACACTCCCGCAGCGCAACGACGAAAGTGCATCTGTCGCGTTTCTCCATCACGCACACGTGCACACGCGCAGCTCAAATGGAATCGCGTCTATCTCGTGAGCACGGAATAGTTGGTCGTCTCGCCCACGCGGGACTTTGCCTGAATGAAAAATTAATAGACCTCGAGTACCGATTGCCTCTCTCCTTCTCTCTCTCTCTCTCTCTCTTGCGCGAGAACTGCGCGGACGTAAAATTATCGATTCGTGTACAATATAGACCTAGACGCGGCGAAGAATGAGATATCGGTGAAAGAAATTTATGAAATGAAAAGTGCGCGGTAAATATAGAGTCGGCGCGTTGCGTGAATGGCTTCGCTCGAGCTGAAGACAAAGTTTTTTAATACCGCTGGTGTATAGGGGGAAAGAGAGCTGAAACATTGGCTGTAACTTTTTCCTTTTTTTTCGCCCTGCGCTTGCTTAGGTATTGATGGAATTTTAAACTTCTCGCTCCTATTCTTGGATTCTTCTCCATTTTAGCCTCTGTATTTGATGTCTTCATCGAGTTCTACGCTGACTTTGAGTCTCTGATCCTCGAGCGGCTTATACCTCAGGTTTTATAATTTAAAGCGATCATTCCGAAAACTCAAACGAAGCCATTAGACAGTCGAATGAGCGAAATCGCCAATTTATCAAATTGAGCTAAGCGGCAATTGACAACGATCAGATCAAGGTTTTCCTTCGCGGGGACGAAAAAAAACAGCAAATAGGTTCGTTAAAACAAAGGGGGGACAGGATGGCGGAGAGTTAGGAGAGAGAGATATCTGTGGGAAAATGGAGGGACGAGAGAAACGAACAAGTGGGTGTCGCGAGATAAAGCAAACAGTTTATTAGTCGATTTGCTCACACAGTAGTCGTAAAATATAATATGTATTATCGTTCAACGAGGAAACGTGTGTGCGGTCGGCCGTGGCCGTCGCTTCTATTTTGCTGCTGCGATATCGTACGTACGACAATTATATAGTAGTATATTTTATAGCGATGTAAGATGTGTCTGTCTGTTTCTTTCTCTTGTTATTCTCGCACGTGCGTGTTGGTGCGGCCGCTTTCGAGCGGGATTGTCGCGAAAACACAATCGGAAAACCAATGAGGGCGTATACAACGTAGAGTGTTCGTGTGTGTCGCGGAAATAATACAACGTCGGAGATCAATAGCGACTGATAAACTCGCTTTAAGATATTTTTTTCGTTTTTTTTTTGTTTATAATTTTTTTTAATTGTTCCAACGGAAAGTTTCCAGTAACGTCTCCTTATAACTTCTTATACATGGCAGTCGAAGCTGTTTCAATATTACATACATAGTCTCCGTTCGCCTTTTTTCGCCATCGTCTTCTCCATCGTAACAATTGTCGATTCGACAGTTTTCGCAGAAGCAAAAGTCGCGCGAGGGACGGCTGTATAAATCGCGAGTGGACGTTCGATTTTCAGCGCATCAGGTGTAGTTCGTCCCTCGCCTTGCGCAACGAAGAAGAACGAAAAAAACATGCACAGACTAGTAACGTGGTCGAATCGTATATAACATCGGAGAAAATTGCGTGTCCTGCTGCTGCTGTCGGGCCGAAAATCTTTCGTCGGAATTCGCAGGCGTCCGACTAGACTCGTGGCAGTCGTCGGGGCCGTAGTCGTCCGCACTCGATCGGCTAATGTGCATAAAAAAGCTTCGAGGAACGCGTGTCCCGGCGACTATATGCGGCTACGAGTCCAAGTGGACACGGAGCTCGGACGGCAGTTTCGCGGCCGTTTATACAATTTGTGTTATCTGCTTTTGTGTGATATTACTTTAACAACGTCAACGATCTGTTACTTTTATCTCTCTTTGGATTTTTTAGACACTTTATATATAAAATTCAATTAACAATCTATATAATATATTCAACGCAAATTAGACGATACAGGTAAATCAAGGTGCGAAGTTCGCAGCATCAGTATGCGCTGTCTCGTGTAGCTTCTCGCTTCCTCTCTTTAATATTTCACATTCGCAGCGGAAATTACAATCGATATACGATTACGTACGAGGTCTTGTTTCTGGACTATCGATCATACAATATTTATGTATAATAATAACTATTAGGATCTCGACCAGAGATTGAGAGTGCGGATATTTATTTAGTCTATGCAACGATCGAATTTCTTTATTTACCTTACATATTTTTATTATTCTTCGGTTTAATTAATCTACGTCGACTCACGTGTGTGTATGTGTGTGTGTGTGTGTGTGTGTGTGTGTGTACGCGTATATTTAATTTGATCTACGAAAAACCTGCCCGCGTGAGGGTACGCTGTCGAAAGCGCGTTCTTCATTTTGTTCATAATTTTTGTCTCTTATCGCTCGACTGACGCTTCGCCGAGCGGACTGTGTAGCAACTTATTGCGTCGGTGTACAATTCTTGAACCGATGCGGCGAATTTCGTGCCATGGGTGCGTGTTACCAACAGAAGCGAACGCGTGTAACGAGATTCTTATCGCTCGCGATTATGCGGGCGACAAAAACCGCGGATGCAAGAGGGATCTTTACCTGCATAGTAACCACAAAGTATTTTTTGGCTCAACGGCAAAAATCAATCAATAATATCAGTTAGAACCTTCAACTAAGACTATTGGATTTATCACTTGAACTTCGAAAATAATCCGTAGGTACTAGACAGGCAAACTCGCTCTCGTATCTTCCCGTGAGTTTGCAACGAAAGCTCCGCTCAGCCTTCCATGGATATAAACAAAAAATAATTATTCGACACACGGCATCGATTCAGGGCTTGACAGACTCTCTCGTAAACTCACCAGCCATGTCTACTAATCGAATCAAAAGAAGGAAAGCAAAGCTCGTAAATACAACATAGCACCGTCGACGATCAATTCGCGAGTCGGAGGAAGAGCGATCGGTGTAGAATGTCTCCCTCGCTGACTCCGTTATTATTGCCTCAGCATTATTCTTCTCCGGAGATAGTAATGATAAAACATAGGGGGGTGTCTTAGTCTTGCTGTCCTAAAAGGGAGTAGTAGTAGTAGTAGTAGGGTCGTCGAGTGGGGGGATGCGTGTGGGTGTGTGTAGGTGGCGCCTAGCAGCCGACCTGGTGCAGGAGGTTGGCTAGCCGAAAGACGCGCATCCAGGCGAACATGTCGGTGGAAAGGGGCCGGCAGGTGAGAGCCCGTCGGGCTGCCGCCGAGGACTGACTCGCCGCCGAAGCCGAGCGCTGCAGGGCCGATGCCGCCCTGGACGGCGTCGCGTTCACCGAACTCATCTCGCTCTCGGATTTGCGTTCCTTCTGCTGTTGCTGCTGCTGCTGGGGCGAGTATTTCATTCTGGAAAAGCGAAAGTCCGGCATTAGTCGTCTGATTATAATCGTTAATTATTATAATGAGGAAAATGTATAGCGGGTCAACTGTATATAGAGGCGACGCTGGTTACGCATTTCGCGTATGTGCATAAGCGAGTGTCCGCGACACTCGTCAACCGAACGCGTTATTGATTGCGGCTACGTAACACGTGGCGGCTGGAAATGTCAACTTGACTCTGTATCGATTCGCGCGATAGTAAATAGAATTTCGTCAACAAGCGCTAATTTTTCCCTTATCGCGTTACTGCACAATGAATACACTGATAAAAATATAAATTTTACAGTTTTTTTAGTGCACATCGACGAATTGTAAACACAGCTCGGACCTTTAAATGCTGTATCAACTGCACAACGGCGGTAAACTTTGCTGTTGTTTGGTTGAACAATCAATGCGCGCTAGCGGGGCTATGCAATTTCAGATTGATTCGCGCAGTAAAATAACATGTAAAAAAAGTGGCACACAATGTTTTACACCGACACGCGAGCATTATTATGATAGTGCAATGTCTAGAGTTTGTATACTTTGTTTAAGTGAATGTGTACCAAAAAAAGTTTTCAACTTTTTAACGACTCTTTAACGATACATCTCACTGCAACCGTGAATTATTATTGGAAAGGGTCGTATCTCGGCTCACACGACCTTTTCTCAAAAAAAAAGAGAAAAATAATTGCAGACTCTTCATCCGACGTTTGCTGTACACACACACACACACACACACACATACACAGTTTCCGCGAATTCCCAAAATTAAAATTTTAATACCAGCCTCGTCAAACAAGAACTAACGACTCCCCGCGCGACAATCAAATCTCTCCGGAGCCCAAACACAAATCCTACTACAATTTACCTAGCGCAGCCTTTCGCAATCTTCTCCTTGTAGCGTCTGAACCCGTCGAAAAGCTCGGAAATCCGACTCGTCAGCATGATCGTCACGACTCAAAGCCCTGCGGGGTAATCACTCGCAATTACACGAGATCCGGCGGTGCATCTACGTATTTAATGTTAGCCGAGGGAAGAGTCGAGGAGCGGTGCAGTCCGCACTGGTCGAGCGCGTCGGGCTAACTGAATAAAAGACCGCGCGCGGCGACCTGGTCACGGCCAGCATCGCCGTGACTTATCTACACATCGCGTAATAGCAGTGTGTAGGGGCAGTCCCGCGAGGAAAAAGCCGCCGCGTGTTTGCGCGCATACATATACCCTTGGCAGAGGCTGACGATGCAGCGCCGACGCGTGCCGCCGACACTTTAGGTATTTCGCGAGCAAAGCGCGCTGCACCTGTGGCTCATGGATACGGCCCTGACTGTACTTCCGAGCGACTTTGTCGCTCTTGTGCTCTAGGGGTTGACGATGATTTATATATACAGATATTTTAGCTTCTATGAAGTCATTGTTCACTACGTTTCAAAGTAGACGTTGAAGTTTACGCGGATGCATATTTCAACGAACTTTCCTTATACGCCTTCTTTTTCTAAGATACGAGATCACATTTTCTCGGAAACAACTTTTTTACGCTCGAAACCTTACGATATTCCGTCCTAAAAACTTTATTTTGCACGTGCACACGGGTCGCGGCGCACGAAGGATATTTTTGCATAACAATTTTTCGCTCTCTCCTGCACGGCTATGTTTGAAAAATAAACTCCGCAATCCTTTCACCCGTCTCGTCGCGAAAAAGAATAATATTGTGTTTTAAAAAAGTATAACGCCGCAGTCCAACTCTGCGCGCTTCCTTCCTTTCATTCATTCGAACTCGGCCGCTATATCGCTGGGCAAACATCCCGTCCCCTGCACCATATATTACACAGCGTTTTTTCACGTACACGTATAGCGCGCGGACTGCGTGGAAATCTCAGAGTACGCGTATATACCTACTATCTTCTTTATTCGAGGAAGCGCCTCTATATACGAGCGTGTGAACGCGGGCAGAGAAGCAGGAAGAACGAAATTTAACAGGTTTGTTTTGGAAGCGCATATTTGGACGAACAGTTATCTGTCCGTGGTCCCTGGAATCAATCGAACAATGGAAGCCTGTTTTAGCGCTATTCAAATTAACGCTGTACTGTAACATAGCTATACTTCGGCTAATTTATCGCCTGCGCTGCACTTACACGCATGGTTTACGCGATCGAGGTCGATTGTTTAACAATCGCAGTTCCGAACGAGCGCGTGCAGCTTTTAAAAATCAAAGAGGAAACTCTCGCGAATTCGTTTATTCATAGCAGCAGTGTGAAGCAGCTGCGCTTCGCTGTTTACATTAACTTTCCCCGAAAACTATAAATTTCGAAACAGCCATTTCCAACTAACGCGTTCGCTATGCACGCGTGGAAATACTTTTTCCCGGCAGCATAAATTTTCCTAACTGTCTGCTGGCGTAAAGTTTGTAAAACGCTGAAATAACGGACTCCCATTTAGTTTGGAGCGGCCTTCGGTAAAAAGCATCGACCGAGCTTTTCAGAAAAAAGAAGCTATTTTACTCGAATTACGAAAACTCACTTGATGAATAGCACAGAGTCGTCCGCACGCAGTATGCGAGATAAAAATCGAAGCTAGCACTGTATATCGACTACAAACACCAACTCGAGCCAAGTCGAGAGCAGCGAGTTTCACGTCGACGACGCACAACCTCTCCACCCGAGCGACGCACGAAAACTAGCGCCGATGGCTCGCGTCGCGTCGCTCGCGCTCACGAAATCCGGGTTACGCTCGACGCTACTCGCCTGTGTGTGTGTGTGTATACATAACGCTCGCATGCGAGCAACGAGACTCGCTCGCGCCCACATCTTTCTTTCTCTTTCGATGCGAGCGAGCATTGACATTTTCTCGCGCTCGAGTATACACTGCATACACAAGGAGGAAGTAGGAGTCGCGCTATGGACTTACGTAAAGGAGCGCGCGAGTTTTCCTCGTTCTTTTTTATCTTGCATGCAGGCTATAATGCAGTCTCCACGCTTTATTAGGGGCTTCGTGTGATAAATATTCGCGTGATTTCGTTGTGCAATGCACGCATCAGGAAATAACGTGTGCAGCTTTTTCGAGTCGGGAGTGACTTGTGCAATAACGTCTCATTCTCGAGGAAGCTTACACAGTTTTTTCAAATTTCGCGCCAACGCGTTAACAACGAGCAGTAGGTATTCCATTCTCGGAGGGCAACGCGAATGTATACAGTGGCTATTGGCCGCGATTTGCACATCGCCTTCGCGGTATCGCAGGTTATTAATAATTTCGAGCCGTATCACCTGCAACGATCAGGCCTGTACACAGCGCGCACCTATACACAACCGCGCAGTATTGCTCAACGTAATTTCTTTCTCGTGCAAAGCGACAGGGCTCGTCGCGTCTAATCGAAAAATTCGTTAGCGCTTTCCCGATTCGTATTATACGCACACGGGGCAGTACGTTTGAAATATGAAGTCGGGCTACACCGACAGGCTTAATTTAAGCCTAGTCTTTTCACAAGGCTCTTCGCGCAAGGCTACACCAACTAAGCCTGATTAGAAAAATGAAGCGCGCGCGCGTGGCTTGCTCTCCTCGCTGGCGATCGTTATTATTATCGCTCACTTTTTTATACCGCAGGAGCTTTCATTATTTCGACTGATTAATATTGAGTTTCTCGCGTGAGGTCCGGTGGTACAATAGAGTCAGAGTACGCTTTTGATTAGACTTCGAGTTGTAATTTGAAGATAAGGTATGCAAAGAAACAAAATGACAACTTGGCGACAATCCACCCGCAGAACGAGCCGCTTAACCGTAAGAGATTACAAAACCGTTCTTTTGTCCTCTCGTTCCTACATACACACTCGATTACCTTCGTCGAAATTCGTGCACGGCCAAATCCAGGCGAACCACTCTTCGCTCGATCCGTCTCGAATCAATTACACAACGACACTGAGCAGAAGCGTCGCAGTCAGGTGGCAGTGCTACGCTGCGCTCGAACTCGCGCACGTGACTGCAGCCGCGAACACATGCGTGTATATTGTAACGAAAGCAACGCACGCGTGTGTAATGTTTACCGCGCGGTGGTCTAGAATACTGGAACGCACCAGTTGTAATCGGCCGGCGGGCGTCATTAGCGCGCCTCCAGATTAGACCGGCGTCTATAACTGGGTCACGCGTTGCAGTCGTTTTCAGCGAGCAGGTGCGGATTTTAGGATTCAAATGAGTCATCAGTCGAGGCTCCATCGCGCATAAAGTAAAGTATATGGACGTTTGCAGTAAACTGCAGCGAACGAACGAGGTGGATCGCGATAAGAGTAAAACGAACGAGGGCAATATACGCGATCCGCTCGATCCTGAAATCCCATCTCCGTCGAAATAAACTAGTTTAACCAGCGCGCGCACAGCCATCATGCGAAACGGTGTCGCACATCACTCCGTTACAAAAATCCCATTTGTTTATCGGTGTCACTACTGGCTGCATCACAGCTACGCGGCTTATCTCCTTCAATAGAGACGAAGCTACGAGGAGAGCCCGCGAGGAAAAACGCACGGCTCGATGCAGACCAGTAGCGCTGATTGTCGCGGCCTACTAGAGCGTGACACCATATCTCCTCGAGCGAGCTTTTTCGGAGTCTTACGCTACTATATGCCAATGCGTTATGTACTCTCGATCGAACGTTTCGCTCTTGGTGCTCGCTCGCGCGATCAGCCTCAATTGCGCCGAGTCGAAGAGAGCTGCTTGTCCGTGTCGTCGCGATGCGAGAGAGGAGATGAGGCAACGCAGGACCTCGATGACTTTTTTCTCGCTATGGAAGTAGCTTCGCTCATTGTCTTAAGGCCATGATTAACACTTGTCGTTGAGGCTACCGCTGCAATTTGTGTCTTTGATTTGACGCGTCGGTGCGCGAGCGGCTATTAAAATTTAATCTGATGTGGGTTGCGCCGACTCTTTTTTTTGTCGAAGGATTATAAGATTATGTACAAAGTTAAAAAAAGATTAACGGATCGATTAAAGTCACGTATCGAAGTCAAGGTAACACTTTAATCGCGCACGCGAGTATATCAGATAAAGATTAAATCTCGTTCCCCTCGAACGAAAACGCGCGTTTTCGCCTCATAAACGGACATAACTCAATCGATACTCAATTATCTCTCCTCTCTCTCTCTCTCTCTCTCTCTCTCTCTCGCAATCATATAAAGCGCGCTTAACGTTCATCATCAGCCGCGGACAAACGCCACACATATAATAATCTCGTAAAATAAGCCCGCGTATGCACAGCTTTTGAATATACGCTTCGGAATCTCCGTGCCTCTTTGCAATTCAAATGATCGCCGAAATAAACTCCCGTGGGTACATTATAACAATGCGAGAAATCGGGAACAAGCGGAAAAAAATCCGCGCGCTTCGTCAATGTTTGAAAGTAACGGGCGCGGCGAGCTTTTTTTTTATACGTATAATATATTCTCCTTTCCTTATTCTCTCCAGCATACGTAGCACGACGGTGCTTTTTTTTCTCGTCGGACGAGCAAATTGTATTTGCATGTGTTCGCTTTTTATGCGCCTCGTAAAAGCGCTCGCGAGAAACGTGTTAACGCAGCCCGACGAGTATAAGGCTGACGAGCGACTGTAAATCCTCTGTACATAAATTTATCTAATTTTCGCATTTGCGTATGATAATGAGCGCGCGAGAGCTGCATCTTTCTTTTTATCTCCGATGCGAGAAGCCTTGCACAGCTTGTAAAATAAATATTTTCGTGTATTTTTCGAAAACCTGCCGCGCGCGCATGTCTGCTAAAGCTAAACGTTTACTCTGTAAATATAAGCGGTTATTCGCAACTGCAGCGCTTCCTGCAAATCGACCAGTGCGGCATTATCTCATCCGCTGGCATGGCAAACATATGTAAATAAATCGGCAAATGCTGCGTCCGCGTAAATAAATACTTATTCCTGGAAGGAGCGCGCGCACGCGAGTCCACAAACCCGCCTCGAAATCAACACACAATCTACTCGAGCGCGGGAGAAGAAGAGCAAATAACCCGCCGCCGCCGCCGTTAGAAAATTAAAATCGACGGGAAAGAAGCTCTTCTAATCTTTAATACCTCCGCGACCCAATTAACGAAAATCCCCACAATATCTCATCTCCTCGATTCCGCAACACACATTATATAGCTTCAATTTCTTCAAGTCACTCGCACACACACACACACACACACACAGAGCTTTTATCTAGGTCAGCCCGAGGAGAAGGGTTCGCTTACCCCATCGAAGGTAAAAAAGAAGAGGCACTTTCATCTCCGGCAAAGGTAACCAAACATTCCGACTGAAAGATTCACCGCAATCGCCTCCACACGAAAGTACGTTATACATACGGATACTCGAAAAACACACACCCACGCGCGTCGCAGCCGCCGCCCGGTCAGCTGATTCCCTAGACCTACTTTTTGAGAGTGAGCTCGTGATGCAGGCCGATGTAGCACTATACATATACGTCTCTGAGCGCGAGGTTACGTGATACCGATAGCTACTCGTTGGGATCGTCTCTCTGTTAAATGGCGGCGAATTATACGAGAGTGAGAGAGAGAGACCGAAAATTCAGCTGATGCTACTGATCTATGTAGTATATACGTATAGTGTACGCGTATGCTGTGCAGTGTCGCCGGGAAGCGCGCGACGCTGCCCTAAATTTCATTCGAGGTCGCGCGTCTCCATACGTATCTATTCGTCTAGCTGCATCGTCAACACGTCTATACAGGCATACGTGTGCAATACAGCGAGTCGGTATTGTTAGCATAAAATTATGTACGCACGCGTCGACGACTTGACTTCCTCCATGGCGCGTGTGTGCGCGCATGGGAGGATAGGGTTTTTCCCGAGACAAAGCCTTTTGTTCCGCAGACTTTCGGAGAAGTTTTATGCGCGGATCGTGACTATCGGCAGGGATACCGCGAGGATAATACTGCGCTATATGCTTGCGGCCGGAATTTCGGATATATTGAGTAATTTATCAGGATAAAAGGTGTTGGATTATGTCTGCGCGTTACTAATGTTTCACTCTTTGCATAAATTATGAGATTTATATAATTTGATTTCTCAAGCGCCGTTCGATAGATCTCGAGATCCTCCCGAGACATTAGCAACATAATCTCATTTAAATGCTCGGAACATACACCGGATTAGCATAAACTGACCGTCTCCACTTTCCTTCTAAACTCGCTTTCCTCTCGAAGTTTTCTTTTCTCACTTTAATTGGTGAAGAAGCTGATTGGATTCCTTATACGATGTGGCATGTGTGCAATAGCGTCGCGATGTACATAACGGAATACATTTGAAAAGTATCGAACGAGAGTCCGAATCTTAAAACTTGTTATACATTTACGACTGAAAGCAAAGAAAACCAGATAGTGTGATAGAGTCGTTGACAAAGTTTGTGGGTATGAATGAGATATTTCGACACCATGATTTTTACATTAGAGTATGCTAACTAACAACGCATCGTATGAGCAGAAACAGTGAATCCTTATGCAGCTATAGTACACTTTTTATTTCAGTAATTAAACTCAAAAGAATTATTTAATTACAAAAACGTATTGCTAAAAAGTGATGATTAAATTTGAATTCCCTTACAAAATAATCCTCCAACAATATAAAAGTACGGCCATTAAGCTCTGCACTCGCCCACACGCGGTGTATTTCGTTCTTTTCACCTTTTCCCCTTTGTGCGGTTTTTAATAATATAAAATATAAGAGCCGACCAACGAATGAATGCCTACGCGTCAAAACATTATATCATACTCTCCGCTCGTTTGGCTCAGCCGTCATTAACGATAATCCATTAACGCTGAACCTTTCTGCCTCTGTGTCATCGACTATTTTCTCTTTCAGCTGATGCCTACTCTGTATTCCATTATAAATTCCTCGTGTATCCCGCACTTTTAAGCCATAATATAGTCTCGCGCATATCACGTCTGAATAACAACTCCCCGGGGAGATTAGTCTTCGCAACGCGGCGACGCGTGCATTAGGGAAATTGTAATGGGTTACATAAATTCACTTATAAACATTGCGCCTGTATATTGCGACTTTTCCGATCGAAATTAATATCGTCAGGACATTACAATGCGTTGCTCAATTCCACAACACGAGCGAGCGCCTCGTTATTTTTAATGCTGACACGTTTATGCAACGTTGATTTTACAACAACTGGATTCGAGCGTTGATCGATCGCGACTTATTTGCGCTGAATGTACCGCTTGATCGATTACAGCTATATATTTGAAAAAATTGACGTCGCTCATTCAAATTACACCTATGATCCCAGGAGATTCCACGAACTTGGCGGCAATCACATCAGTCTCGAGTAGAAACAAAAACTTCCACTCGTAAAAGCACTCTTCAGAAAAGCCTATAGCTGCGTAGGCGGAACCCCCGAAAAAGCCAGAGAGCCGTACAAAACCCGCGCGCGGCTCGACTTTCTTTCCTCCTCATATCCATCCGGCTTTCTCTCTCCGCATCTATCTTTCAAAAGGTACGTCTGCGCCGCGCATCGATTGGGAAATCGTCGCCGCGTGTCGAGGGGGTATTTACCTTCGCGAGCGCAAGGCTTCTTCCGAGCGTCTACTGCGTATCGATTGCGAGCGAGATGTCAGTGTTCCGAAATTGATTTTCATTCAGACGCCGCAGACGGAAAGAGAAACGTCGAGAGAGTCGCACGCGCGTTACAGAGATCAGGATGGATCTATTCGATGTTGGGAAAGCTTTTTGTTGTATTTTTATAGCGAGCGTGGGCAGCGTGTTTTCGTGCGGCATCGAATATGCCGAGTGAAGGCATTGTTTGCACTGGCGTCGCATAAATTGTTTCGAGTACTGAGAGTGTCGTTACTTTAGCGCGCCTTTGTCGAAAGGTGTGCGTAACGATTTTTAATTGGACCGAATAAGCCAATCGTTTGCTTTTTTTCATGCCGGAAGCGTTTAACGCCTCGATTCGCGCACCTTCAATAAACTCGCCATCAGAACAAGATCGTGCGTTTCTCACGCCAGTCGCTCTGCGAACTTTATTACTCCCCGCGTAATCCCAGAAAATTCACGGACACTTTATTTATAAACTCTGCTCTCGCGCCTACATTTTCCTCGAAAGCTCACTGATGCAGGCCTTTTCGAGCCGCGGTGTCGGTGCAGAAGAAGATGCAGAGAGAGAGAGAGAGAGAGAGAGAGAGCGAGAGTAGGTATATCGCCGAGGGATTACGCCAGTCGTGACATCACTCTTCTGAGATCACGACGCCCGGCACAATTAAAGCCGCGCGCGCGCAACACACCGCGCGAGGTCTATTGGCCGACTTTTTTTTTCCGAGACCGCCAGCCAGCGCTCGCGAGCATTGTAAGTAAACATTGCGCAACCTCGCTGACGAGTCAACTTTGACTTGGAAATTCTACGGAGTCGTTTCTTCTTCTCCGCGATGACGAGTTTCTTTTTTTACAGTACACGCGCGAGAGATTCCAGCTTGTTTGGAACGCACGCGAGTATTAATAGATTTACTTGCATAGCGCTCTTGAAGATGACGGGCTTGATTATCGCTTATATTAGCTACGGGTCGACTGTAGTGTTGAATCAGTTAAAAGCGGCAAAAGCTGAGAAAGCGCCCTTCGAAAAAGAAAGGAAAGCATCGGTCTAATCAGCCAGGCAGCCTCGTCGAGTGCATAAAGAAAAATCCGAGATAAAGGGCTGCCAGCCGCAGCAGCATCGGAAGAGAGAGAGTCGCCTGGTAACGCGGGGCGCGCTTCGCCGACTTGAAAATCGGCGCTGGCCGCGCGCGCGGGAGGAGGATCGATCAGCTGCCTCCTCTCTCCTCCCTCCCTCTCTCTCTCTCTCTCTGTCCCGCCTCGCCATCTATACTCTCGCGCATTCATCCCTCGACTATCCTAGACGGAGGATTTGAAAATTAGCCAGCTGGCTGTATATCGATTTCCTCCTCGTCGTCGCGGAACTAAATCAGCCGGGCGAACCGTTCGAATAACGAGCCAACGGTGTCACGGGGCGCCGCGCCGCGATCGGTTATAGGCATCGTCGCGAGGGGGAAAAAATCGTTATCACCAAGCCGTGCGTGTCGCCGTAACACACGTCGAGTGAACCGAGCCCTATAGTCCCAAGACGACACTCGGAGCGACTGCATCACGCGAGAGAGTCGCCGTGAATCAATACGCGGAGACGTCTCAGCTCTTTCTCCGCTGCACATCATCCGCGCGTAAACATCGTGTACAGCTCGCAGGCTAGGAGGAGAGTAGCTACTGCATCAGTACACACACACACACACACACACAGTACGTCCCAGCATCGATCCGCTCGCCGAGGCGCCTCTCGCTCTTTGTGTCTAATGCGCGCGTTTTCCAGCTGCTCTACGAGACGACAAACTGTACACACGTTATATTGTGCGCCGTTACCTACGATCGATCCGACGTCGTGTGTGCGAATACACAAGCGGACACTCGCTGTGCGACGATAAAATCCTCGGGACAATCAGCGGAGGCGTTGTGATATTGGGGATATACGTGGAGAACGAACGCGGCGAGGGGAGGATTTAATTCGACGAGGTCGTTACTCGGGCCTTTCTCTCTCCATCTCACTCAGGTGACTCGGCGAGCAGTGGAAGGCTTGGAGGGTAGGGAAAAATGGAACTCGCGGCTGGCGTATTGATTCCGCGCGCAACCAAAACATTGGCTTCGAATCCTCGCGAAAGGCTTACTCGCTGTTTCTCTCGCGATGCACGCACGCGTCGCCGATGTGCTAACCGGTCACGAGCGCGTCGAGATCACTTTGACGCGTCCTCAGCCCCTCGGAGATGTTTGTTTATGCGCGCAGTATCCGCGAGGATACGAAGGCCGAACGATTTTCACCCTCGCCTCATACACACGTGTACAGCAAACGTCGACTTCCTACCGCGCTCACACTTAATTATTACGAGTGTATTATCGAGAATGAAAACTCACCTCGGCTAATGCTGCTCGGTGGGGAAATGGCCTAGCGGGACGAGGCTGAGTCTGTCTCTCAGCTCGAACCGTTCCTGACTGGACGTATGGAGAGCAGCAGTAGACTCGCGCGCCGCGGAGAGCTTAGCGCGGGCGACGCGCGCAGCAGCCCCCAGTAGTGGGTGCATCGAGCGAGGAGAAGGAGGAACGACTCGCTGCTGCTGCTGCTGCTGCTGCGGAGCGATAAGCGACCAGAGGGATAGAGCGGACGATCTGGTTCTAGCTGGAAATTTTCGATTCGAGGGATGCACTCTCTGCTTTGTGGCCTGCTGGGGCTGCAGCGTCGGTCTGGATCTAACGCGTGGAGAATTGTTCGAATTTCCATAAGCAGTATTTGTATACTCGATGAATGTTTTGCAATTCAAATTCCACTTTCCAGAGCTATTGTCACACGCCGAGAAATAGATGCTTGGCCATGAAAATTAGAGAGAGATTTACATCAATCATTACATCAATCAAGCTCCACATAAGGTGGGTTGCGAAATGCGAGAGCCGCTAGCTTTTATACTACAGGTAAAACGAACGACATATACAAGACTGTGACATAATGTTTGTACTTTGTATTATAAAAATACACGCGGCGAGCTTGGAGATTGCGAGGGTTGTTATTGTTTTACGAGAAATATTGCTTGTAACATATCGATTAATTCAGTGAACCGCGCGCGCTGTCGCGGTCTAAATAGCTAAAAATAGAAGTAATGATAAAATGTGGAAGCGCGGCGAGAAATTGATCGTCGTGTGGAAGCAGCTGCAATTCCAAGATTGAAAAATGCGGAAATCGAGATGAAAAATGTCGATCGAGCTCGGATGCTGCGAAATCGAAGTGAAGCGGCGATTTTTCAAAATTATTTTTACCGCTTTTTCCATACACCTTTATCTGTTTACGGGATTTATTTATCCCTCATAAATGCATGTATACAAAGTCAATACCTTTAAATGTTATTTGCTCTTGCGCATATTCTCGCAATAAAATATTATTTTCCACGAGCTTGCGCGCATGAATTTGCGTATTTATATTTGAAACACGCGTTTATTCGATGAAATATGCGCATCGAGGGACGGATAATGAAAGCCAGTGCCAGACGTCATATGAACGGATTTTTCCACCAAGTTCAACGGAAAGTCAAAAAAAGTTCCCATTGAGGAAAATTACCCCTTTCCCGCGATTTCGTATATAGGTATAGAAAAGTTTGACGAAATTTTCAACTTTCCTTTTTTATGGCGCTTCCGCTGAATGTAGTAGTTCCGCGTGAAAAGTGGCCCTACGAAAAACGAACGCCTCGTGAATTCGAAATGCGAAAACTCGCGCGCATACGCTTCTAAAAATCCAAATTGGCCATGTATAACGCAGAGGAAATTGAAAACTCCTCCGGGAAGAAACGGAAGCGAGTAAGACAGGAGCAAAGGCTAAGCGCTCTGATAAAGATTAATCCTCAGCTCGGAGTAAACAAGCGCGACAAAGCCAGCTGTGCGCACTATAAATAGCTTCTCCCGCCTGCAGAAAGAAATCCCTCTTACCGTCGTCCACTCTCTCTCTCTCTCTCTTTCTCTTTCTCTTACGTAACCGCGACGCCCACGCGCTCTCGGCTCGAAAAAATAAAATCCGAGCGCGACACACACACACACACACATGCAGTGTAGAGATTTCAATCAAAACGAGATCGAAAGCTGCTCGCGCGGGACAATCAAAGAAGAAAGCAAGGGTAAACAACGTGCACGCGGATGGAGAGAAAGTGAAGAGAGGCGGAGGCGAGTATAGTCATGAAAGCGGGGGTGTAGCCGCTACTGCTGCTGCTGCATCGACCGACGCTTTCGCGGCAGAATACAGCGAAGCCTGAGACTATGTAGCTGCATCCCGCGCTCTTTTTCGGAATTTTCAAGCTGACCTACATTATTCGGACCGAGTCTCGGGGATGTGCCAAGAGGGCGCGGGGGTGGCTGTGATGAATCGAGCGGAAGGAAGAGAAAGAAATTAAGGGAGGATTTCTGAGAGGTTTCGATACTTACTCCACGGGCGATGTCGAGGTTTGAGCGATGGGAAATTCATTGGGCCAGTGAGATTTGGGTTATATTTTTAGCTCAATCGTTGATACTAAGGAGGCTTTAAAGTTCCAATCCCTTTGCGGCATAGGAAGATTTAGAAATAAAATCGTTACTCGGCATTGCCTTGTCGTTATGGATCGAGATGGCAATTAAAACGGCTACAACGTATCGCCCAGGCACAAGGTTCTCACGGCCACGAGGAAGCCTGACCCCGAAACCGTGACCTCTTCCGCTATCTCGTATGTAGGATGCTTGCGGATAAAACAGAGATCTACGAGCTGAAAAACAGCGTCTCCCTTGACCAAAAATAGTGCTGAAGGTTGGCGCGAAAAATCATTATCAATCCCAGCGTTGTCAGCATAGGCTATCTTGTCTCTTTAAATACATCGTGTGTGCGTTATACATTTTCGTTCGCGGTACACCGAGCTCGCTTTTTCATCGCTCCCAATTAAAACGGGCTGATATTTTATACGAAGTTCTGATTAAAAGCCCAATCAATCCCCGTAAAAACTATGCGCCGAATAAAAATGAATCCGTCGCGCAACGCGTCTGCAGCGCGTATTGTCACGAAAAAAAGCTCAAAATTTATATGCTCCAGCAGAGTTTAAACCCGCGACCCGCAGAAGCTACATTCCCCCGTACGCTCTCTGCCGATGCAGATAATTAACCGCCCGCAGCCACCCTTCGCTGCTGGAGGCTGCGCGCGCGTGCGATTTCCAAAGGATCGTGAAACTGGAGCAACTGCGCCAGCTGCACGACCTGCTCCCGCGACCCAACTCAACTCGCTTATATTTATATGCTGTATATGCGCTTCGCGCTTACACTGCACTTGGACTCGCCGCGGGGCCGACAATGGGACTGTCCTCGACCGTCTGTTCTATATGCTTTCATTTTTTGGCCGGAGATTTTCGAAGTTGGTCTGGTTTGAAATTTTCGGATGCGACGCCGGAGTTGTGTATGGACAGTTTTCGGGCGTTTGCGCAGGCGAGCGTTAACTAATTGGATCATATACTAGAGTAATATTTTTTTATAATGCCTCACCTTTACGAATGAACGTATCTTGAGGTCTCTTGTTGGAGCTAATAACGATGCGTATACAGGAGGTTGAATTTCCCCGGAAATTATATATCAGTTTAATTGAAAATGCCTTTCAGTCCGTGTGGGCATGTCTGTACGTTCTCCTTTAACTTAGGTACCACGCTGCCATCCTATACAGTAATGCTACCTCCGATGGAATGCTGAAATCTACGAATAAATTCATTGATGCTTTATTCTCTGAAAAAGAGAATACCTAAAATATGAAAATCTGTCATTGTGTACGACTTAGATTAAAAATTAACTTACTTAATCAAACCCCACCTGTACAGTCAAGTTGCAACTGCTCACTTGAGTTAATCTAATTAAGAGAATTTGGACTTATAAAAATAATGCTTTTTTAAATGATGATTCAGTGCGTTCCTTGTAGTATATGCAAAATATTACGTTATCTCAAAATACAAGATATATATTACAGTTTATCGCGGTAAGGTATACGCGCGTATGTAACTCGAATTTAATACACCTGGGAAGTATCGTAAAAATATTGTGCGCTTGTAAAACTAAAAAGTGTCGCGGCATAATAACTTTTGCCATTCTCTCGCGCCCTTCGGGATTATAAGAGCTGCGTAATCTGCTGGTTAGTATGAAATTTTATTCTTACAGGGAGCGTTAAAAGTATTTATAAAAAATCATATTGTTAAAATAAGATAGAGCACTTTTATAATTGCGCTACAATTATCGTAAAATAAAAAAATCGTATTATTGCTTGAAAATATTATAATATATAAGCGGATAAAAAAATCCACGATAAAAAGCCCTCGTAATTTCAGCGATAATCGCAGCATAATATAAAGATCATCCGACACGCGTGAGCCGCAAACGATCCCGCAATCGGCTCGGCAACCCACACTGATCTATCCCTCGACAATTAACCGAATAATCAACAAATCAGTGCCATCGCACACCGATTTGATTCCCCTCAATCGTCGAAAAGTCACGGCATGCGCGGCACCCCCCGACAATTTACAAATAGAGCCCTCCTAGCGAGCTCGGAAAACAATAACTTCCCCGCACCTCCCCTTGCATTCTCACTCGATATTTAGCTTCGTCCCTCGCCTCGGTTCAGAAGAGGCGACGAGATTAAAGGACGCTCCCCCTCGGCCGCGTTTTTGTTACACGCCCCTCTGTGTTGTCCTCTTTCGCTCGATTTGTCTTATCGTCGTCGGCAACGTCGTCGTTGTCGTCGTCAGCTCTGCGGAAAACGACGGGCCGACGAGTCTTTGTATCGTGTGCCGCGCGTGAGGGGGATATTTCGACAAATTGTCGAAGCACGTCGACCTCGTTGGTCTGATGCGCTTCGTCTTGAATGTGAGTTCTGGTATATGAGAGATTGTGCGCGAGCTCGAATTTGTGCGGAGAGGGTCTATCGTTTATGGGAATAGCGGACGAGCATTTTAGGGGTATTAAAGTATAATGTTATTGCTGTGCAGTTCAGTCATTATTTTATAGTGATATGCGATAATATATAGGCAGAGCTTTTTATAACCTTGTGAGGGGGGAGTTTTATTAGAATATTGGATTAAAGAGTATTGTTTGGCTTGGTTTACGATTAAATAAGTTTTTACAAGTTTGAATTGGGAAGAATACGCAAATTCAAAGACCTGATGTGCTTGACTTATTAGAAGTACTTTCCTATGGCGTAAAAATTAACGATAAAAATATACGAGTAACATGAGTTGCAACTTGAAATTTAAACAAACGAATCAGAAAGTGTACATACCTCTCGTCCGCATACCAAACGGCAGTACGAGAACTCTGAGAAACGCTGAACACCTCGTCTTCACCTTCCGGATCGCAGAGCTTGCCTCTGCAAGAGAGGGGCGACTGCCAGGAACATCTGCGCCAGGGTGATGAGTGTCTATTCTGTCTATTCTGCCCATCAGGGCTCGAACTCGGAGAGTTAACCGCGTCACTACAAGAACCAGCTCTGAAGCTTCTCGTTCGTGTAGCCGGACTCAGGGCTCGCGCTAAACGAATTCTCAGGCTTGTGTTTTTCTTGCGATCTAATCTACGACGTTCCATTGTTCACTGCACGTTTACCTAGGTTCTCCTTCTAGACCTAATAACCAAATTCATATGTTCACTTTTTCACTGACGTGTGCACACATGTTTTTATTTTTTACGAATATTTTATGAGTCCATAAGACGCGATATGACGTCCTTTTTGATGTTTCTTCGTTACTATTATAAGTTCGAAAGAACACGAGGCAAAGTAATCGCGCACCAAGTTACAAATGGAACTGACTTTGCAAAAGCGTAATACGAGAGTATAATAAGCGAAAGAAAATGGATAAGAACAAAAAGTTCCTGCCTCATAAAACCACATCCCGTTTCTGATTACGAGCATCGAATTTCTATTTTAAAAGTTCTAAAGTATGAATTCAAGTAACATGAAAAAAAGATCAGAATTAAATCTTTTCTCCAATTTTAGCGAAGTTTCTGAAATTAATTTTTACTTTTCAAATTTAACTAGAAAAGAACGTCCTTTCGACGTAAATACGCCGAAATTAAAGTAATTGACCTATACCTATTTGGTGATCTATTACGCATCTATCTACTTTAACATTTTTTAACAACTTAATAACTTTCAACATATCCAATTAAAATTATCCATATTCAACAAATTTTATAGATCAATCACATAGTTAAAATGGCAGAACCTCAATTCTTTAGTGGTTAACATGTTCATATAAATAGTAAATTGCATCCTACTAGTCGTATTCAAATCTATCCAAATATACAGTAGTATAGATATAGAAATGAGCAGGTTTACATACGCGAGTCCGTGTATAAATGCGTGTTCGATGAACACGCGAAAATAAAAATCGCGTGCCACTCGGGTTTCCGAAATTCATAAACGAATTGATATGAGAAAAAACGCACTTCGCACGTTAATTGTTTAGATATTTTGTACAAATTGTAAATATTCTTTAGTCGTTGAAATTTTTCGTTGAAGTCAGTAAATTTTGTAAACTCTTGATTTAACTTGAGCAATGGAAAGTTAATTGTTTCCATTTTGCAACGTACGTAGATACTTAAATTATGCTTTTAGAACCGTTCAGAACGAAGGACTCAATAAATGTGTATTAGCTTTTTGTTTCGAGCAATACGTGTTCTGACAAGTTGAATTCGCAAAACTACCGCTTACGAGCTTGACGTATCCTTACACATAGAAAGTGGCACTTGGACGGACGAAATGTGAACTAGTGTTTCCGCACGAAACAAAACACACACGACATTGTACACCCAACGTGAATATATTGACGGTCAGAAGCCGTACCCGCCGCCATTGAAATAACATTGCCAAAATCGGCTTCTGAGCGTCAAAACGTCACCCGTGTTCAGGATATATTCACGTTGGGTGTACACTGGGTATATTCCGATACGGAAACAGTAAATCGCCAGTAAATTGATTTGGCAACAGCGCAGTTTCAGTGTACAACATTTGACGTCTTGAGACGGTCAGCAACGGTTTTTGACCACTGGAGCTGTGTTCCGCATATGTAAAGACAGTAATCAGCTGATTACAAAGCTCACAAATAATAAAAGTAAAGAAAATTAATTTGCAAAATTCATATTCAAAAATAATGGAGTCATGGTTGTAGAAGTTGTCTAGGTGTTTGGGGGGTCGCGCGATGCTAGGGTCCATGAAGTGCGTTCCGTAGTTTTTCGTACGTATAGTATGAATGGTGGTTGTAGAAGGTGTCCAGGTGTTTAGAATCGCCGAACACGAGGTCCAGCACTTCTTGGATCCCGGCCGCAATCGACGACCCAGAATATTTGGACACTTTCTAAAACCGATTTCCACACGTCGATACGGAATCTTACGGAGCGCACTTTTCGGAGCCCATTATCAGTGACCTCGAATACCAATACGCTTTCCATGACAATCGGTTTTCACATCATAGCTGTCCCCCAAGACTGCATAGGAAAAACCTATAACGCACTATACCTGTCCCCCAAGTTTACGGAAAAGTTACGGAAACATATGGTTCTCTCATTGGCTCGTTACGGATGCTTACGGCAAGAGCATCTCACACGGAGTATCACAGAAAATTCTACGGAAGATAACGGAAAAAGTCATCTTTTAGTCATTTTTCTAATTATTTTACACGGACGTCACGCGGGACCTGTCGGTATAGACACTTTCGCAACACAGTAGAAGAGGTGGCATGCCATGATTGTAACCGCGCGACGATTAATATCCTGACCGAGATCCCGAGGATTGACAACTTGTAGGACGCGCGGAAGGATTGTTGAACCATTGTTGTTGTTTACTTTTTTTGCTGCCTTGAATCAGCTGAGTGAACGAGATGATTTATGTTTTTATGCACTCATAAAGACCATACCAATGTACAATATACGAAATTATTCTTACTGTTCACACGTAGATACAACAAAGGAATCCGAAGAGCAAAACAGGTCGCTGCCAGTAAAGAGCCAATCTACTCTGTCTTCTACTTGTTTTTAATTATTTTTAAGGAATATAAGCATAATAGTTGCTTCTGAAGAACGACGTATTGAATAATATAATGTAAGAAACTCAAAATAACAATGAACAAAAGATTTTTACCAAACTGACTGCATCAGTGTGCGGGCTGCTGCCTGCTTCGCTCGAGGGCGGGCTTTGACGTTTGTGAACTGCGAAATGCAAGTGTACGACGTACGCTGTCGATAATGTTGTAGAATTTTGTTCCTCACAGGAAAACTCATAAAAGAAAATTAAAATAGCAACAAAAGCTGTTTATAAAACTGATTGGACGCTCCAGTTCTTTGTTTGACGTTTGTGAACTGCGAAATGCGAGTTTGCGCTGTCGATCGGTAATAAGTACTCGTTGCCGGCGATGGTAAAGCAGGTTTGGTGGTACATAGATGCAGATACGATTGCACGGTAGCGTCAATAAGGAATGGTAATAAATAAGGTAAAAGATAGTCAATGAAATACGATAAAATCAATCAAAAGAGATTGTCTTTGTTAGGCTTAAGATTTTAGCAAGACATTTATAGTAATAAACAATCTTTCAGATATTTTATTTTATGATTTTTTGAGTAATTTTAAATGCAATCACATTGAAATAGAAGGTCAAAATTTTTCTCTATAATATATAAATTAGATATTTATTTGTTTGTAACAAAACTTATTAGAATATTATGTATATGTACAAGGATTCTTACAATTTAAACTGCTACTATTGTATACAATTTTGTAACAATATTGTATTTTTCATAAAAGTCGCAATCTTCAAAAATGTACATTGAAATAAGTCTTTGCTGTCACTGTTTTTAAAATTAACAGATGAATCGTATGTTAAGCATATAAGCTGTAACAAGCAACAATTATCTATAAGCTTTCAAGAAACTTTCTTCCTCTTTACTATCAGCTAAAAGAATGAAAAACCATGGCGTGCCATTTTTTACAATAAACTTTTCTTCTTGTAAAATTGATCCCAAGGGCTTGTTAACATCCACTTTATATGGTTTTCTGTCAATACCTTCATAATATACATTTAAAGTATTCTCAGTTCCACTTATTATGTAAGCTTGTTTAGTATCCCACGCAGGGGATTCCTTGAACATTTCTTCTAATTGCTCTATGAGTAATATATCTTCTTGGAAGTTTTGAATAAAGTCAGTCTGATTGTTTACAGGATAGGCAAAAATTACAGGCCAAACCAAATATTCACCCGTTTCATTAAGATGAACATGACATTGACTGTCGTAAAATACATCAGAATTATCTGTTCTTATTTTGCTAGCTTTTATGGCTTCTATTATTTCTTCCCTGATTTTATCACCTTTCTTTTCTTTTAATTCCTGCAATCTAATATCTCTTAGCTTAATTTTTTTCTCTTTTACAGCCTTTGCTCTTAAAGTAACAATTTCATAGTCTATTTGGTTCTTTTGCTCTAACATATTGAGAACCTGATCGCAGTAACTAACACATTTATCATAATTTTTTACCTTAAAACAACACTTGGCTGCTGTATGTAATGGTTTTAAATAATCAGGCTTTAACTTCAGTGCCTGTTTTGAATCATTTAAACCTGATCTATAATTTTGTAGTTTGAATTGAGCTAATGCTCTATTGTTATACAATTGAGCCATGAGTTCAGTATTCTCACATTTGCTGGAAATACCTTTACTAAAACAGAGAATAGCGAGGCGATATTTTTTATGTTTATAATTAAAATTGCCATCTTCTTTATAGCTTTGAGCCAATTCATTTGGAGTATTGTACTCTTCGCTGTATTTCAATTGCTGCAATCCTTCTATGAGAGGAGACACTTCGTTAGGATTTTCTGGCAGTTGAGTCATGAAGAAGGGATGCTTCTCCATCTCTTCTTGCCAACGATCCTCTGGCCATCCTTCAGAATATGATTTTTTATCAAGATTGTCTATATAATCTTCTAGATCTTTGTCAAGCTTCGCAGCTAGTTCCAACCTCTCAGCTTCTGTCCAAGCTTTTTTATTTGGTTGATCATCTTGTTTTTCACTCATTGTTCAAAATGTGCTTTTATGTTGTTTTTATGAGGTTAGATTGATCGTAGCTTGCCTATGTGAACTGTAAGGTTAAACATACATAAATGAATTATATAAAAAAAAATTAAAATATTTTATCTGTAAACATAAAATTAGTTTCAAGTTACAGAAAAGAAAAGAAGGTACCAGAATATATATATATTATTCACCGAGTTTTAATTTTTCCCACGTGCAGATAAGTAACCCTCTGTACTTGCGGATCAGAACTACTCATAGAATGATGTCCGATATATATATATATATATATATATATATATATGGCGATATTCGATATCTACTATCTAGCTTTCGATTCTCGATGCCCCGATATTGCCAAAATTTTATCATTATCGCTTATCAAATATGAAATATCTTAAATCAACTATGAATTTTGTAAAATAATAATAAAAAAGAATTAACAACCGACACTATGAAATCAAAATAAAACATAGCATTAAAATAAATAAAATTTGAAAGAAAAATAATTTGTCAACTGTTATAAAATGAAAAAAAAAACAATTTTTAAAAAGTTCTAAAATTTAAGACACTTCTTATGCATAACTGTTTATTATTTTTCTGTACATTTTGGATTTTAAAGAAGAAAAAGTGAAGGTATAAAAAATTAATATATCGTTTGAGTTTCAGTTATCGATTCTGTATTTTAATGCATAGAACACATGAAATGAATAAATCGACAGGACAGATGTCACTGGCGTGATAATAAATAAACGTCGAGTTCGTTCTCGAGGCTCTGCCTCTGACACAAATCTTCAACGCAGTGATACTTCCAATGGAGACAATTCATAGCTGGTGCTTGCCAGCTCCATGTCAATGTACATTTTTCCACAATGTTTTGTCCTACTTATTTAACAATATTAACAATTTTCACTAGGTGCTTCATTCATTTTGAAACGACACGAGTTTTGCGATTAGAGTCATAGGTTGAATGAGAGATGCATTGACCATTGTGACGAGGTACTCGGTGATAATTGTCCTAAGGTTTCCATCGTCCAGTACAATTGATCTCTTTGAGGTGGAACTTGGACTCTGCTGAGTTTACTTGCTAGCCGATTCGATGTAAGCAATGAGATCTCCTCGCTCTTGTGGCTTTTTCAAGCCAGCGAACACCATCTTCGTGCCCGGAATGTATTTCTTCGGGTTCTCAAGATACTCAAAGAGGGTATCTTTGTTCCAGGTGATTCCTGTAGAGGTACAATAGTATTTGTTATTCTGTACTCAATTATAATTATTACTTTGCTGTAATGGATTATTTTTAAAAATAGTTTGCTTACCCTTAGCCTTGTTGGCATCTGTGTAGGCATAGCCCGGAGCCTGACCAGTTTTTCTGCCAATCAAACCATGGAGATTGGGGCCAACTTTGTGTTTGCCACCGGCGTCAATAGTGTGGCACTGAGCACACCTCTGAACGAAGATCTAGAAACAAAACAAATAAACTCATAAATATTTGTGTTAAAAATATTTGTAAAGTGCTTGATCCGTACAAATATTCTATTTTATTTCTAAAGTTATTTTTTGGTAAGTATAGTCTAATGCAACAGGAAAACAATACAATTGTCATATCTGATGAAATGTTATCTAAAATTTATCAATGTATGTCAAATAATTTTGCAATCTTTTGAGACTATTGGCTATAACTTACATAACATAGACCAGGTACTAATACATTTTTTTTTATAAATATAATATTAAAATTCAATTCAAAACCTTTCTAATTTTACACATTCCCAGAGCAAAATTATTCAGTAAATAAATAACTCCATTTAAAAGTACTATTTCTCTATTTCTAGCTAGTTTAAAAACCGAGTTTCGACGTACGTCGCCAGATGTCACTATATTCCATCGAGCTCATTTTTCACGCGCACGTGCTAATTTGCCCTCGCTTCTTTTGGAGCACGAGAGAATGAAACGTTCGCTATAAACTCTGCAGCTGCTGTCGGTTCGAGTCACCGTTTATTTTAATCAATAGAAATAAAATGCTGATGCAGAGTACGATCCAATCAAACTATTTCAAAATCGATCGAACATCTCCGATTCACGTGACGCACGACGTTACACGTTGCAAGCGTGCTGCACTAAAGTAAAAGTCGCTTTCCTCACCTTCTTTCCCTTCTCGACATCACCAGCTGGGACACCCATGACTGTAAATCTGAAAAAAGAACATAAACAGTTCAATCAGCTATCACAATACAGGAGAAATTATCTCGTATGATTTAAATTTTCCACAATGAATTGGGACCTCTGCTGACGCTTATAATACCGTTATCGCACACGTGGAAGACCGACTTTGACCTTGCAATTGATGTCGCGAGTTACGTCAGCCCTGGCATTTCCTTGGGCTATAGCGAAATTATTGTTCGATTGCAAATACCGTCTGTCTCTCTTGTCGTGTGCTAGAAAACACTATATAGTTGTAACAAAAAAAGTTTCGTCAGAACGTGCGCGAAAACATTTTACGCAACGCGTGTGCACGTATGTACTCGGAACTAAAAATAATCGCGCGGCAATTTTTAAAGATGAGTTGCAGACGATGAATTTCGTTTGGTTTAGATTTCGTGAAATCAATTTCAATGCGTTACTTGTAATTCAATCCCCAAGAGATTTCTCAAACTGAGTTCAACATTCGATGATAACGATATTTAAAATTCTACAAAATAACCATTAGTTTTTAATCATGCGTAAACGCCTCGCGCATATGAGCATAGAAGAAAAATACGTTTTATCCTCATTGTCCCATATTGCGAAATGATTTTTATATAATCCATTGTTAACGAAAAAAATTCATCAGCGATACAGTCAACGAGCGGACATCGGGCTTAAAGTTCAATCAGATTAGGAAATGTCCAATTAGACAGTCTAAAGCTTTTTTGTTAAGTATCAAATTAGGAGAAATGTTCAGTGCTCGTTATATCAATTAAAAATTTTTCCTTTTCGGACGACACTTTGTGTATAAGTATATGACAGTTGTACCGTGACTCTGACGTCATTAATTAATTAATTAAAAAAAAAATTAAGTCTCTGCAACGTCACGTCAGAATAGCAAATCCGCCGCCGATCATAAGCGTCAACTCAAACGTCGCTCGCAAACTACCTGGAATTCGTGAAATAAATCGAGGTCACTGTTAAAATCTAACTCGCGCTAATTCATCGTCAAATCATTTCTCGTCTCCAACTCTCTTTTGAAAGATGAAGATTCAATCTACTTACGTCACGGCCGTCGCGCGCCGAAAAACGCCGTCTACCCACCGAAGCCTCCAGAACAAAAAAATTCTCGCGACAGAAATATCGCGATTCGACAGTGACCTTAATCTAATCTGTCAAATTCGCAGTGTAAAACACAGGCACGCAGACAAGCATCTCCAAGAGCAGCCTGCGAGGCGCTTGCGCTTGCACTTTTGGACGCGCGAGTCCCCGCCTACTCATCCTTCCCCCCCCCCCCCCCCCGTCCCACTAGACGCTCCCATGTAGGTATGCAGCTACTATTCTCGTACTCGGGGGAATCCCCTTACATAAACCCATGGAAAATAGACAAACTTTCGAGAATAACCCCCGCGTGTCCTTGTGACGTAGATCTGGCATATAGCGTCTGACAGACGACACGCGATTTCTGGCAGACGGCCTAGCCACTGTATCAGCGGACGTCTCGAATTTTCCAAGGGCGACGCGACTCCATCGCGCGACAGTCATTCCCTCCGGGAGGAAACCGCGAGCTGACACTAGCTTCTCGACGCAGAGGTACACGAAGGTAGCAACTTGGAGTCCCGCGGAATCTTATCAACGACGCTTTCAAGGGAAAAAAACCGAGTCAGTGGAGCACTGGCTCACGGCCAGTGCTTGCGCTCGTCTGTTGGTTACATAATGAAAAGTCCTCTGCGCTTCACGCGAGAGGAAAAGCGCGACTTCGCCCACGCGTTTCCGAATTACACACGTCTCCCGGGAGACAGCGCAAAGCAATCGAGCAATCTGGAATCGTCGGCTACACGTGTCAGCGTCCCTGGAAGTAGCCACGCGCGGATCAAACTAGAAACGCTTCCGCCGCCTATGGTGTTTCAAGTATGCATTCGCGAGAGAGAGAGAACGACTGTTGGCAGCTGCGAAATACTCGTTTTTTCGCGGTGATTAGGGTTAGAATAAGGTTAGTCGCTTTGATTAGGGCCGACGGAAGGTTTTCGAGTTAAATAGAAGTAATGACGTGCGGTTATTACTCACCTTTAGTTGCTTTTACAGGCGCGAGTACGAACTGCTGAACGTGACTCGACCGTCGTTCGACCGTGAATAAACGGGCGAGCGCTCGATCGATACCGCCGAGAGCAGAACTAGCGGATCGCAGCGCCACCCGCTGCTGCCACCACGCGCGCGCGCGTGCCTTCGATGTCAAGGTATTTCACGAACTGACGCAATGTACGATTGCGAGTTGCCTGCGGACGTGAAATATTGGATCAGGGTCGGTAATAGCGCTCTTTTTGGTTTAGTGGCGGAATTTGGAACTGAAAAAGGGGTAGATAAAACTTGATAATCATAATATTTTTATAAACGAAGCATATTTAAAAAGAAAATCATATTCTTTACGGTGAACAGCACTCAAATGGTTACGATGACACATGTCGAAATTGCAGTTTCCTCAAGATTTTGAAAATGAAACATTGAACTTTTGTGTGAAATTATTATGTATAGGTACCTGCTGTAATGTAGAAATCATCTCGGGATGTATATTTATGTATTTTTAAAAGAAATACTTTGATATCGTCAAATGACTCAGAATTACTGTCGATTTTGTCAATGTGTTTTTAATTATACTAATAAATTGTTTATTTTTCTAAAATACCAGTGTACATGATATTCGTTTAGTAATAATATGTTACAAAAGATTTGATTTTCTTTAATTTTTAACTTTATTTTGTAGAAAAATACAAAGTATGGAACTTATAAATCTTTATCAAAAAATTAAATACTTTATAATTAATATTTACGAATATTTAACTAAGATTCAATTTTTTTACAATTTTTACTTTATTTTATTATTAATAAAGTGAGATTCTCTTTTTTCTCGTTGGATAGTCCTATATATACTACATACTTCTGTAAACAATATATATGCGATGGAAAGTGATGCAGGCAAGTCTAGTACAGTTTCGTAGTTCAGGTCATAACCTAGAAATTTCGGTCGCGAATGCAAAACGTTAGTAGCCGCCGCGATGGTAAATGTTCAGAAAGGAATTTTAGTTGAATGGTAAGTTTTGTCAAAACTCAAATCAATTATCTCCCACTTCATTGTAGTTATCATAAATTTGCCTCTGAGAATTGGTGTTGTAGTAATTTTCAAAAAGTCTTTGAACCTTCACTCTAGGTAGTCAAGATCTTCTGGAATACGAAATTGTTTATTTAGTTCTGACTCCTCAATATTAAATTTGTTTTTGCACCAAGTTTTCAGATTGAATATGTTGTCTGTCCATGTGTTGGCACCATCCTTGTAAAACTATAAACATACATATTTAGTACGTGTGGATTTGTATCTTGTCTAGTGATTATATCAAACTATAAACTTATTAACATAGTTTACCTTTGCCTTTTTATTAAGTTCAGCAATCACTTCTGGATCAGCATCACTGAATTTTGTTATTTGTTTCTTCAGCTTTTCTTCTTTATTTTTCAATATCTCGATTTCATTTAATACAGCCTTTGTTTTTTCAAAATCAACTTTGTTTTCCTGTAAAGAGAAATACTTCTATATAGAATACTTGTATTGTTTATTGAAGTTAGTTATAAAGAATTACTACTTACTTCTTCTTTTTTAATATCACATTTCAGTCGTTCAAGTTTTGTCTCTAAAGTAAGAATTTTTTTCCCTGTTTCTCCTATTTGAGCTTCTAGAGCTGGTATCCTTTCTCTGAGTAACAGGTTTTTATATTTTTTTTTCAAATAAATTAAATATATTTATTTCAATGTTTTATAAGAGAAAATATTTCTTTACCCAGGAAAAGACCAAAAGTAAACTGATGTTCCTATTTTATCAGAGTGCACTAATCCATCATCAACCAAAGCTTGAAGAACATCTTTTACTGCTTGCTGTATAATTCCACATTCTTTTGGTACAGTTGTTTCTAATTCCTTCAGAGTGAAAAATTCCTTTTTCTCGTGGAAATAACCTAGCATTCGTGTTCTCTTCTCATCTGCAGTAACCCTTTTCCTTTTTGACATCTTGATACTGCATCAAATTTATAGTTAATATTAATATAACTATGTAATTCATAAAAATTAATAATAATGATTAAAATTTTTCAGCGATGAAGCTATGAAACAATTTCTACTGCATCTGGATGAAACTTTTGCCTTAGGAAAAAAATTCATTATTCAGGATTTAGACGAGAGACATTTATTCATATCCCAAGATATACTAGACACTTTACAAACCAAAGTAGATGACTTGATGGATCGCATTTCATTTCCAATAACTGAGAGAGAAGGATAAAGATTCAAAGATTGAATACATTTTAGCATAAAGTAATAATTTTGTTAACGCAAAATGGCTGGACGAGAATCAGGAAGAATAAAAGATGCAATCCAAAAGCGCATCCTTGATGAGGATTCTAGAAAGCGTAGACAGAAAAAAGCTTTGGAAGCTTTGGAGCAAGATAACTTTCACGAAGATCCTCATGCTGATTTGGGTAAGTTTGTTTGTCTTACTATGAATATTCTCATCTCATATCATTTATAAATATACTAATGATCTAATTATTGTTTCAGTTATGAGCAAAAAAGCCCCAAAGTTTCAAGAAGATAACAAAAATACATCTAGAAAAAGAAAGACACGATCAGCTGAATATTTCAAGCAGAGGTTTAGAAAAAATTTTCTTCAACTTGTAGAGGAGGATTTAAACTACAATAGTAATGGTCCTAACTACAGTACAGCACAAGCTCCACCTTCATGCTATCCTGAAAGACATTTTTGTGCTGTATGTGGTTTCCCAAGCACCTACACATGTATTCCTTGTGGAGCTAGATATTGTTCAACTAAATGCCTTGGAACTCATCTTGATACACGATGTATGAAATGGACTGCGTAAAATTTAACTGCCACAATTTAATGTAAATTATTTTAAGAGTACTTTAAGTTTTGTAATAAATTGGTTTTGTAAGCAAATTAAATTCCTTTTTTTTGTTCATTATTTTATAAAACTTGAAAAAGTAACTGACACAATTAAAATAAATAAAATAAATTTTTGATTATCAGAATGAAAGTGACAATCATAGTATTATTTATAATCTTAATTATGTGCTTAAGTTAAGATGAAAAGTGTAAGTTAAACTATGAGTAACTTTATAGAAATGAATGAATGGACTTTTTAGTGATGCAAGGTGTAATAACTTAAGTAAACTCAAGAGCAATTTAAGCCATTTCTTTTAGAAAAAGAACTACATATGTAACAAAAGAATGTTTAATACTCACGTATAAGTTGCAATAAAAAGTTCACTTAAGAACGAGAATAGACCCGTCCAAGGTGACGTTTAGAAAACCAACACAACAAATCGGAGTCACTGTAGGTATATTTCTTTGTCAGTCTCTCATTAATAACAATCACAGCATTGCAAGTAAACAAGTTCTGATGCACAACAAGCCAACTAATGAACAAACGTTAATTATGAGAACTACCAAATGCTAAACATTTTGATTTGAAGAGGAAACCGACAATGTCCGTAACTAATTATATCACTGCATCAAAACACGTCGAATTGAATACAGCACCGCAACTGAGGGACAAAGGAAAAAAAGTGAGGTTGGACTAGGCGTTTATTTCACGTTTCTCAACGGCGGGAAACATATTTCAATCGCAGTTGACTCCAGGAGGTGTCGCCGTCTTTTGGACAGTAACCGAAGTCGAAGCCCGAATTTTCGAATCCTCCAATAAAAAGAGCAGAATAGCAGAATTCCTTTCGAATGTTCGGTGCGTGCGCTTATAGTAAATAGAGCGACAGTCAGGTGATTAACAAAAATCCTTATCACCAGTGAGTTTAAACTTCTGAACTTCCTCGAACGCAATACAGAACTTATGATCATGAATCTTCCTGGCATTGAATTTATCAACACGATTATCATTTACAGCTGTTATCTAATATAACACCATTAGTTTATTAATCGGCGCAGCTTCTTCGGATAAAAAACCGCCAAGCAAAGAGATGCAATGCGCACGATCGGAGTCACGCCCGCATTCGTCATTCGCTCTGCACGCCTCGAGAATTTAATTGCTCATGCGAGTAATAAAAGTGTCCAGATTATAACAATGAGATCTCACGCGTGACGCGCCGAGCGATGTATATACAATACAAGTTCGAGCGCGCGCATTAGCATGAAAAAGCGATAAAACGGCAGAACAAAAAGCGATCCTCAAAAAATTGCCGACGGTCAATTAACGTTCGAGTGCGCACGTATCCGCACGAGTCCTCGGCGGATGATAACAAAAAGCCAAGTGTGTGGGTATACTTACACCCACGCTCACTTATTATCTTGAATCTCGATAGATACCTGTGCATTACCGCACGCCGATCGCGTCGGCGCAGGAGGAAAAGGAAGTGTATCGGAACGAGATCGAGCACAAGCGAGTCGATAAAAAAATATCGTATAAATAAAAATGATTTACAATCCGCAGTCCACACCATAAATCCCACGTCACTCTGCAGCATAATCGAGTCCGCGGCGCGTATAGACGAGTATAGCCCCCAGCACTACATACGCTATAGTCTGTAACTGCAATGAAGCGTGTGCGCGCAATATACAGCAGCTATATCTCAGCGCTGCAGCCGCCGCAGTTCGATCTAGCGCGCGCGCACGGAAACTGACGCGGCATCTCTCTCACCTCTCTCGCGAGTATTATTCGCGAATATAAATATCCAGCAGTGTTGTTCTCTCCGCGAAGGGCTGCGATATAAGCTGTATACTTCTCGCGCTCTGCTACAGCAGCGAAATACTGGCGCGTATCTGAGGTTATGTTGCAGAACGCCGGATCAGCTGACTTTGTTTTGATTTACAAGTGAGTATTACAGCGCCTGAAGCTGGCGATTTTATTTCCGAGATTTATCGACATTCGACTCGGAGAATTCGCTGCACTTCAAGGATTGAGTGTCGTTTCCGCACATGCGATCGTCGCGCATGTGTGTTACATACACGTTCGATACACCGCGCACTCGATCGAGTCACGGGACGGCGGGATTCATTTTTCCAATTTTAATAGCGGAGCACCGCGCGCTTATCTCTCTATCACTCGCTTCTCTAAGCTACAAACATAGCACACACAATAACACTCGTCTATGTACACACGTAAACTTATAGTTATAGAGTACATTCGCGCTGTTAGCTGCAGTATAGTCGTGTGGAACACTCACGTGGTAGAGTTTGTAGATGGCGCGATTAGAGCGCGCTTCGGAAGCGGCGGCGCTCGTTTATGAAATTTGAATTACAAATTCGAATGGCGCGTGTGCTGTGCTCTGCCTGCCTCTGAGATATGCCTTTGTTTTGAAGAAGGCACATCAGCGATTAGCATTTTTATTTCACCGACTCCGCAGAGCTTTGTGTTTTTTCTTCGAATGTCAACAGTCGGATTTTCGTCGTTCGCTCGAGCTTTTTATTCTTCGTTTGCTCGCGATTTACTCGTGACTCGCTGCCGCTATCATGTGAGGACGAGTACGCGCATACTCGTATGTACTTATATATAGTTTTGGGAGGAAAAGTGCTTTTAGTCGGGTTTCAGCGATTTCGCGCGAAGGAGTGTAGCAGAATGACATCTAGATTTCTACTATTCTTTGTCGGTCGCTCATAACGACTTTCCGGGAACGGCCGAGAAACGCATTGTTCTTTTTCTCTCCGCTCAATTGAGGCGTGTGTGGATTTTACGAGTGACTGCGAAGGTAATCGAAAAAAATTTGTTAATTTTTACTGCCTAATGGATAATTTGACAATTTGCTTACGTAACGTCGCTGCAGCTACACTCGCGCGTGTGTGTGTGTTCGCGAAGAGAAGAAATAAACGATTTTACGTGAATCATAGGCGAAGCCGCGCATAAACAGTATCAAATAAAGCGCTCTCTGCGCACGCGCTTATGTAAAAGTCGGATTTATTGTGTTTGCTCGTTCGCGCGTCTAACGGTTCATCCCACGACTCTAATATTTTAGACAACGCGTGTGTACGCTTTCCCGGAAAAACCTTTTTGAAATCGTCGACTATATATATATATATATATATATATATATATATATATATATATATATGTGTGTGTGTGTGTGTGTGTGTGTGTGTGTATGTATACCGCTCGCGTTTGCCTTTGCACTTGACACTTTACCATTTTACCTGCGCTGCGCGATTTGTAATTACGCGTTCGAAACGATTGCAGCTCTTAGAATGTGTGCAGAGAGATAAGGCGTTCGTCGAGAGTAAAATTCGAGCTTGCATACATAAGCGAGAACATCGAAGTAGATAGTGGACGGATTAGGTAAGACTGGCTCGCGCGCGCGCGCGCGCGCGGGTGTAGATTAGATATTCCTTTCTCACGTCGAGAGCGTTTCGTCACTTTTCACGGTTTTACCGAAGCCGATCGTCCCAATTTAGTATTCGGCTCGCGCTCGCGCTCGCCTGTGTGTTTACATTCGGCTTGAAATTTTCCGGTATTGATAAAAATGTGGCGATTTACGACAGCCGCAGCTGTACTTTATTAATCAGTTAATTAGCCTCGAGATTAAGTCTTCAAGTGCGCGTACAGTCGAGTTTTAAAATCGGCCGGAGCAGTAGTTTGAGAGAATGTCTTCGATTTGAAACTGTCTCGCGCAGCAGAGTGAACGTATTGTAAGTTGAAAAAAAATAAACAGTTAACAGAGCACTGCACGCTTTAATTTCCGCCGATTAACGAGCAGAGAGATTATTTTTAATCGAACCACAACACAATGCTCAAACACATACTCTCTCCTGTCGACACAGAAGCCTAATCGCAAGGAAGCCGACGACGTAATCACGAAAGCTGCCAAGAAAGCAAGAGATGGCAAGTCCGCCACGCGACGGCGGCGGCGGCGGAGACGTCGTCGCGAGTCCGGATGCGGTCGCTCAGCAGCAGCCACCGCCTCCGTGTGACTTGCCCGACGGCACTGCACTGCTCGAGACCCAAGTGGCCGGACATCCTTTCGATTTCGACAAGAGCAAAATAGGTAGGCTGCTTGTGCGATTTTTTTTTTTTTTTTATACATACCTGACATTATATTTAGTAATTTATAAGATGGTAGCCGTCGAGGTTTAACAGTTACGTATCTGTATCGAGAAACTAATGTATAAAGTATAATCAGCGGCGGCAGGAACGAAAGGATTAAATTAGAGAGATCTGTGCGGAATTGCTGTGATTAGGGATTAAAATCACATCATCATTAGGATGGATTACATGCCTACCCGATGCAGTTGCAGCAATCGATATCGTTGCAAGTGTGACGTTGCAAGTGTACTTTTTTTCAATTATTTCATCTTGCTTGAAATACCGAATACGGGATTGAGAAGATTTGCGCATAATTAACGACGAAATTCTTGCCAAAAATCGTACGTTTCACTAATGTAGAAATAGGCGCTATTAAACCGTCATACGAGACACAATCGATAAATCTAACTCTGCTTAATTTATGAAACTGCGGAATCCGAGATAAATTATTAATTTTCAGAACAAAGAGATGCGCAGCGTTGCGTAAGAAATTTTCTCTGCGTTTGGATACTGAATTTTTTTCTTTTTTTTTTTTAATTTCAGACGATAACACATAATGACAGACAATTCGACGAGCGCTTTGAAGAAGAAAAATAATCTACCGAGAAAGTCGATCTGCCGTCGAATTTTACTGACACCTGATAACAATGATTCCACTTTCGTTCGGTTGTAACCGACTTCGTTTTTTTTATCTCTCGCTTTATCGCGTCTGTCATTTGATCACAAATATACACGGGTACATATATCTTTGATTATATTACACGATAAAACAATTGTACGGCTATATTTTACCTATACTTGGGAAAAGCTTGCGAAGCGCAACGTTTCTCTTACATTACTCATCAGTGTGCAAACATCGAAGCTGCGACTGAATTTCTCATGCAAATGTACGTTCGCAGGGATGTTGCGCGGTCCGAGCGGCCGGGTTTTGAAGCCCATCGAGAATCCGGTGCAGGGCGAGCGAGAAATGGCTTTCTACGAGAACCTCAGCGTCTCGGGACATCCGACCGACGTGGAGATGTCCAGGTACACGCCGAAGTACTACGGGACCAAAGAGATGAGGATCTTTGACAAACGTCAGCATCAGCTTTGTTCCATCAACAATTATTTATAATTAAAAAGAATTGAATCATTAGTCACATTACTAATGATTGAATTTTTTCACATATCGAGTAGTGTGTTATTTAATCCGACAAGCTTATTGATAGAGAAATCGACTTGACAGGCGTCAGATTCTTGGAGCTGGAAGACATAACGGACGGCATGACGGAGCCCTGCGTGATGGACGTGAAGATCGGCCGCAGGACGTGGGATCCCCTGGCCACCGCGGAGAAGCGCGCCGGCGAAGACCTCAAGTACGCCGAGACGAAGAAGGCCTACGGCTTCTGCATACCCGGTTTCCAGGTCTACCGCGTGCCCTCCGGTAGCCTCAACAAGTACGACAAGGACTACGGCAAGCAGCTCAACTCCGAGACTCTCGTCGAAGGTGAATATGCGACGCGGCCTGCACTCGAGCGATGTTATTTTATTTTATTTTCGTCGGGAAAAATCGCGCGCTGGCCTGGAATATTCGAGATTATGCAAAGTCGACTCGCGTATCCTCTCGCGCTCTCGAGCGACTACTATATACTGAGTCAGTCGAATCGATAATGAATAAGTCGCTTCTGCGAACGGAATAATAATGTGCGATCCGTCGTTGATTTTCCGCAGCTCTGGAGCTCTTCCTGAACGCGAGGCCGAACCGGCCGCCCTGCCGAGACCTGGTGGTCCGACTGCTCTCCATCCTCTGGAAAATCCTGGCCCTGTTCCGGGAGCAACGTCGCTACCGCATCTTCTCGAGTTCGTTGCTGATCGCGTACGACGCGAAGCGCCTGCGCCACCACATGCGTCGCCAGTTGAACAACAGCTTCGCGGAGTCGCTGCTGCGCGCCCCGGTCTGCCGCAGCAAGACCTTCTCCGGAGCGGCGCGCAGCCTCGGCTCGCTCAACCAGATCGGCAGGTTCGCCGCGACGCCGTCGCCCCTCAGCTCGCCCAGCAGCAACAGCAGCATCTTCACCTTTCCCGCGAAGCTCGACAAGTCCGCGTACAAGGGAAGCAGCGGAAACCTACTCCTGTCGGCCAGGCCGGGATCGCCGAAGCTCGACTCGCCGACCAGGAGCCCCAGGATCAACCGGACCATTCACAGGCTGCAGACGCTCAAGAGGAGCATCAGCTTGCAGAATTGCGAGACGCTGCCCGAGAAGGCCAGCGTCGAGCCCATCGACGATCTCGAGAAAAAGCACACGCCAAAGAAAGTGCCCGACATAACGGTGCACAAGCTCGTCCGGACGCACTCGTACTCCAACAACTTCGACGCGGACATAATCCAGATGAAGGAGGACTACGCGGCTCTGCTGCACGAGCTCAGCAGCACCTGCGAGGAGAAGCAGAACTGGGTGCGGGCCTGCATGATCGACTTCGCCCACGTTTTTCCAGCCGAGGACGGCCAAGTGGACAGCAACTATCTGGAGGGAATCGAGAGCCTCATCAAGCTACTCGAGAAGTTCCTCGCGTGATATCATATCGATATAGCGACAGTGCTTGCTATGAGTCTTTGATCGGTGAAGGACGCGATGATGCGCGCGTAATTACTCGAGTGGGCGTTGCTTTTCCGAGAAAAGAACTGACTGAAGTCGAGTGAATCCTGGGCTGCGATCATTTTCACGAGCTTTTTCACGAGCTTTTTCACGAGCTTTTCACGAGCTTTTTCTTCACGCCAAGTGCTAGAAAGTTTTCCGAATCCGACGGATTGAACCGCCTACTCGATAGGAATATTAGGAATACCGATAAGGAGTTTATCGAACTGAGACGGATTAGTTTTTCAAGCATTCTGTCCTATCTTATCGCAGTTGGATTTTATACACGAATCACCGTGAAATTCACGCAGTGCCCAACACGTTTTCTTGACATTACAGATCAGTATTTGATATACCTACTGCAACTGATGCAACAATAATAATCGCCGAGATCAAAAGCTTAACTTGGGAGTAGTCGAGTCCTTCACCCTTATATTATTAGTGATTAGCGAGTCTTACCTGATTAGTATTTAGTTGTTAATACGACAAAGTACATTTGCTACGAAACTTTCGCGTATTTTTTAAGCCTTTTTAGCGTTGTAGATACGCACTTGCAAACGCATGTACATATAATGCACTTGAATATTTTAAACTGCGTTATTTCATAAACTTTGTTTGCAATACTCGTATTTCATAAATATCTTTTATAATTATACTCGACAACGTATTATATTGTCCTCCACGATATGAGTAAACCTGTATCAAAACGGTATTAAAGTCGAGCGCACAGTATCTTGTCGTATTTTTCAAGCTACGAATGAAATTTCTGAAATTTTACGAAAGTCAATACATCTCTGCTACGCCAACTGTTTATGAGAATAATATTGTTCCACCCAACATTAAAACACCAAATTGTCAATATTTGAAAACGTATACCGGTATACATATTTGATAAACAATTTACATAAAATTGTACATGTTATTACTGGAAACTTCATTTTTCCTTTGAACAAACTTGTAAATAATACAGAAAAAGTTGTTAATAAATCGTTATTTATAGATTTTTCTTTCTCATCTTCTCGGCAATTCCAACAGAAAAATAACAATACGAATGCGAAATTTAATATCATACCTTATTTTATTTTATTCTTCGTTCATTCATAAACACTGTATTCATTGTCGTCTTTTTATAGGTATACCAATACCAATTGCAACTCCGCGCTGTCAGCTAGCAGCAATTGATTAGCCGACAATAGTGATCAATAATAATTTCCCTCAGATTCTCCATCGTGTCTGTGTAACATTTATTATAGCAACATATCCACTCTTTACGACTGTATATGTATATAGTATATCCGCTTATGCTCTCGAACCTCTTAACTCTATTTCGCGCATTGCGAGCAATATACACGATCTCAATTACTCTCACTTGCATTCTCTCGCTCCAATCTGTACTCATCCTTCATTCAACCACTGCATCAATGTATCGTTTTTAAATCAACGAGTATAGCGTTGCGTAAAGATGTGTCTATACAAATTCCAATCGATAGGTTTAAATTCGCACGAATTCGAATGCGAGACAATTATTACAGACAAGTATAGAATTCAATGTATCGTTACACAGCCCATTACGACGCCTGCAAATTTGCCTTAACAACAATATACAATCACGAGTTATTTCACCGGGCTGATGGTGTCGTAATTTATACTTATGTACAATGACAGTATTGTTGCATCGCAACAGAACACACAGTTTCACTCGCGCCCACGCGTTATACTCGCATAAAAATTTACATTTTTGCGCACTGTAAATCGCGTTACATTTACGACGTGTCGCGCACAGTTGTATTCCCGTTCGACTGTCGTCCGAGAGCGAGCAGTACGTTATGCAAACGCACCCGCGGTATAATATCGTTTTTAGTGCGTGCACTAAATCAAGCGCGCATAATGAGGCGAGCCGAAAAATCCGCGCGAGTTCGAAACGCGCCGATAAATTACACGTTTTACGCCCCCGCGCAATAGTACACCGTACTTTTTCTTTCGAGCGCAACTGCTCTCGCTCGTACGACGATACATAGAGATTAATTAGTGCCAAAGCGTAGGCCATCAGGCGAGCGCAAACATCCAAGGAGCTCGGCTCAGCCCAATTGTATCGTCGCAGCATGACAAGTTAAGCACTGTATATGTACCTATATGTTTACGACGTCGACGTGGCTCTCCCTCGAGAGCAAGTACACGATTAATACGGAGTATACGTAGAGGGCTTTATCGAGTGAGAGGCGCATGATAACAACAAAGCGAGTGAGCCAATTATAACAGCGGCGAACCCTCGATATACACGCGCATACATCAGGGGAGAGTCTCGAAAACAATCGCTCGCTCGGCACAAAAGACTCGCTTTGATGATTACACCCGCCTTTGGTCATTATCGATGCTGCGTGTTATGACGTTCGAGTGCAGTGTGCATATGTGTATAGGCTCTGCATATACGGCTTGTCGCGCGAAGGGCCGTGTGTTGGTTTTTTTTTTTTTTTTTCTGTTGTGGTTTTCGCATACGCGGTGTAGAGGATAAGGGACATGTGTCGGTTGCGAGGGTTTCGCCGGTATTGATCGTATGCGTTTACAATCTTTGAACGTTATTGGCGCGTTTTGCTTTACTTTCATGTTTGTAAAACTGCTACTCCGTACTGTGTAACAATTAATGCTTATCTTTTGCACAAATACGAGTGTAAACGCGCTGTTGTATATTATTAAAAAAGTTTTTTTACCGAGTTTCGTGCTGAAAAAGCAGTGCGTGCAAAAATGCTTTTCCTCGTTTACTGCTAAGTACACACTTGTGACATGCGAGAGCTGTGGGACTCTGCGTGTCGCGAACAATTTTCGAATACGTTCCCGCGCAAAGCTCACGCTTGTAGGATACTTTTTTTTCAACGACGAGGTGTTGCGCGATTGCTTCGCTAAATACAAAAAGCAGCTTTGAATTTGAAACGCGCACGTTGTGCATAAAAGTCGGGGTTTATTTTTCGGTGGAAAAAGAAACGAATTGTGTACAAGACGGTTGGCTGTAGCAACTCGTATATTGTTGTATTCTAACGGCGACACGTGGGCCCCATACTTCTGTCACTGACTCTTTTTTTCTACTATCCCTTTTTCGCTTTATTGACGCGTTCCGTGTCGCCGTATTTTATTGGCGCGCGATGTGGCCTAATTCAAATGAAGAGTGATGAACACTGCGGCTGTTAGTACAATACTCTTTCTTTCATTTTGTCGCATTGATTTTGATATCCAACATTAAACAACGCTTAAACGTAAATTCGATTTTACGGACTTTCAGCAGTATAGGCATCGACGATCGGCGATAAAGAGCGCATCAGCCCTGCAGTCACCCTCTAAAAATAAGCACATACGTACACACAAACACAGCACTGCACCGGATTGGCATCTAAAAATAACGGTGAAAAATGCATAGAGCAGCGGAGAGCGCGCCTATCAACCGGAGACGAGAAAAGAAAGAAATGCATACCTCTCTCGCGCGCGCGCGCGCGCGGCGTCGGGGATAAGCCCCGGGATATACGATTTCATTTTGCGCGACATTCGAACCCTCGCCCGCTATGTGTATACAGAGACACAATACATGAGCGCGAGAGCGGCTGCAGAAGCGCACTTACAGCATTATCGCGTGGCTGGTCGTTTAGTGGCGGGTCAGCGCTGACATCGTCGATTCTTAACGAGCTGATGACCCGCTTTCGAGCGAGCGAGAGCTTTTCTGCAGCTCTCTTTTCTCTACACTTTGATCTTCTCGCCGGGAGTATGCGTTCAGTTCGATATCAAAGAAGAATAAAAATGGAGCTGTGGAGCTTGAATGAACGCGCTCGGTGACTCGAAAAACAATCGATGATTGGCTGTCGCTGAAATAAACGACACGCGCGCGACATGTACGTCGCATAATACAAAGCGACACGCAGGCATCGGCGAATTAATACGAAACAAATGAGAGCCATTGTTACATCAGCGACAATCTCCGCGAAGCATCAGCAGAGAGATTCCGCTCGTCGTTCTAAATAAACCAGGGCCGATCAATTATTCGACTCGACGAAGCGAGCGAGATGGCTGCGAAACTCGCAAAAAAGCATTTTATTGCTCTGCTCTTCCGCTGAATAGTACGCGGTTTGAATCGGAACTTATATTTAATTGCAATATCGGGCGGAAAGCGAGTTTCGAGTTCCATACGTTGCGTTGCAGTTTCATGTACATATACATAGGTTTGGTGCAGTGTATGCGTGTTGCACGTGCGCACGAATGGCGTGTTTTGTAATGAACGAAAATAGACGCGTATAGAAAGACTTGCCAATCATTTCCACTGACTCTACTTTATGACTTTCGAATTGGAATGCGCTGATCACAAGTTTGTAAGATGGTTATGCTTATTCTCGATCAATCATTGAAATACTTGAGGTCTATCCAAAAAATAAATAATTGGAAGTTAACAACTGTACATAGACTACGCTAGGTAAAAAACGATGATAGAGGCGATTAAAAGAAAACAAAGAAAATACATACAGAGAGAACGGATAGCGTGTGATCGAAAAGGAATGTTGGGTTTATAAAAGATACAAGTAAAAAGAGCTGTCTTTTTCATATACGTATGTCTATTCTCGTTAGTTTATTCAGTTTAATACGCCGTCAGTCGTACTCGCGGTTAGACCGCCAACAGTACGCCAACCGTCCTTCTTCATCGGCAATTTCATATAATATATTCGCAATGCTGTTTTGTTTAATCCATTTTTTTTAATTTAAAAATTATACAATCACTTAAACGATTCAATATACACACAGTCGCTCGAATTTTCCTTCTCTTGCGTACGCATCATTCATCGTTCACAATGAATTACTCCATCGTGCCGTCTCATCCATGTAGGTCGATGCTGATAACATTATAGCTGTAGTATTTAGCTTTGTAATAATTCTATAATTATTTATAATATTTATATATATATATATAAATACATCACACATTCTCTTATTTACAATACTCCGCAGTGCTTCAATCTCTCCGTTTTTCTCTTTCTCGCTTATAACATTACTAATCAACACTTGGGTCGCACATTTCGTCCAAATTGCGCCAGATATGCGCTCATGTCATTTGCATCATTCGATACGGGATAAAAAAGAACAAGAGACGAGAAAAAAAGGGATCAGTGATTACATAAATAAATCTTTCACTTTTAAATGCCTACACTCCCAATCTCGCGATCGACTAAAGCGCGCGAAACTTATATACGCATAGCACGCTATTGATAAAAAAAGAAAACATAATGGAAAATAAGAAGAAAAACAAAGCGTGCGACATCGAGACGAGTCGAGAGTCAACTAATCGCTGTTGGCGTGATCGACGATGTGTCGCGCGGCCCGAAACATTCTTTAAAGGCACTAATCCTCCCCGCAAAATCAAGAAATTTATACAAACGTTGCGATCATAATTTTGTTGCGTTGAACAGGTTTGACCGAGGTATTTAAAAGCCACTTCTTTGTGCACATTTCTTAATTTTATACGAGACACAATGTTTTTAATACTTTTTCAATAAATTAGAGAGTAAATCGGTTAACAATTTTCAATACATCGTCGTTGAAATACCTCGGAAAGCTCGAATCCTTGATCTTTCATAGAAATGTAATAACGATTTTAATTTTTTTACTTTCTTTTCTCCCTGTGAAGTCGTGAAATTTAAATAATTCAGCGCTGAATCACTCGCAAGAAAATTCTACAGGGTCGACATTTCTCACACAGAAAAGGCGGAGCATAATCGTCTGGAAAAGTCAAGGACTCGAGGGCGCAAAATCTATTGGACCGCTCGACTCCTCTCGGTTCTTGGCTAGAAGAATCTCTCCTCGCTACCATATACATCTCTATCTCGAGAATCCTCGTACACCAAGGACCGCTCCTTATCTCCTCTCGATCGCACGATCAAGCGCGCTAGCCCGAGCCATCTCTCTGACCCTCTCTCTCTCTCTCTCTCTCGCTCACTTTTTTCTCTCCAGTCACCTTTAGAGTCTCGCTGGCTTTTCAAGTTTGTGCTTTGTTCGAAATTTGGACAATGAGCAGAATTCTATTTTCGGCAGATTCGCATTCACGGTGATTCTTTTTTTTTTTTTTTTTTTTGCAGTAACTGGATTCCGAATTAACAGGCTCGAAAGAAACCAATCAACGTTTAAAAAATAAAACAACGCGTGACGGGAGCTCCGTAAAGGGGAAACCCCGAGAGCCCCGTGTCCGCTCGCGTTATTTAGAGTCGAGCCAGCTCTCGGAGAAATTTCGCGGTTCTCGCACGTCCGCTCGACTTTTAACGCTCGTATATTTTTCTCCCCCACGGCAGCACCCCCGCACCTCGAGGCGCGAGAATCTCAATCTTGCCTGCCACGAAAGTGAGCTAGAGAGAGAAAGAAAGAGAGAAGCTCGTCGGCGCTAATCCGTTTTAAGGAGCGTTAAACGAGCCCGCGCTTATCCCTCGAGTAATTGGCGCCTCTCGACAGTTGCACACACACACACACACACGCACACACTAGAGAGCCTTGGCTCGCGTGCGGACACGTTTCTTTGCCTCGACTATATATCGTATATGTATATATGCTCGTTGACTTGCTCGTCGACGAGGACGAGTATACACGAGCGTGAGCGAGCGAACCCGGCGCGCGAGCTTACGAGCGGACACTTTGCTTTGCGCTGTCGGTGGCCTATTTTCTTTCTTTCTTTTTTTTTGCCGAGGTAAGATGCCGAAAGTGCTTCAATGGCGAAAGTGCTTCGTACAGCTAATCCCGAGTGATATCGAGAGAGTCAAGCGTCGGGATCCCACCTCTGTGTATTTTCTTTTTTTCTCGCGAGTAACTTATCATAGAGTACGTTTAGTCATGTATGCAATATTATCTCACCTTCAAATTATTGCTCTCCTCGTGTGATATATAACCTTCCGGGGCTCGCTACCTATTTACAACTATAACCGTCGAGATACACCTAGTGCACAGTATAGTAATAAAAAGAAAACAATTGTCAAAAGCGCGAACCATTCGCTAAAAGTTTCGATAGCACATGATCAAATACACGGATGGCCGGCAGCATTACCAACTTATAAATAATATACGCATCAGCGATAGAAAAGAGAGTCGAATGCCGCCTCGCAAGTGTCTATATTTATAAACGCGCCGGTCTGCTCGCCGCAGAGATAAAAAAAGCGTGTTCAAAATAAAATAAAAATGATAGTATTAATAGTAAACAGCGGTAATTGATATCATACGTAATAGTGTAGCGGATAGTAAAGATGATACAAAAAGAAACAGAGGAGACTAAATTAAAGAATAATAATGATGACTATAAAAATAGGGGAGAGAGAGTGAGACACTCGAGCAGGAAATAAGGCGAAAAGACGACAAATAAAAGACGTTGCCTTTCAGCCGCGTTATAAACACTTTCGCACGCGGGCGTGTCACGCTACTCCTTAAGATCGCATCTCTCCCCGCGCATTTATACAGATCTCTCCTTACTCCTCCTTCTCCTCCTCCTCGCGTCACTTATCGTCTTAATAACAAATCTCTCGTCCTCGCATTAATACACCCCGCGATGGTCTTGCAGAAGAGCATGAGTCGCCCTCCATTGTTTATATTTTTAAAATCCTGTTTAATCGTTCGAAGTCACGAGCCTTGGCCTTGTCGGGTTTTTCGCGCTCTCCTTTGAATCCACGTGGTCGTCGTCGTTCCTCTTTCCTCGCTTGTGATAGCCTTCGCACGAATACGATTTGCAGCGGCGGTATAGCAGCAGCAGATGCAGCGATAGCGGCGGCGATGGCAGCATAGCTCAGTTAATCGGTCGCGGCTAATTCAGAACGAGGCGTTAGACCGCGCGCAGCGAGCAACTGCCCAAGAGGAGCGCCGCCAGCAGAGGCAGGCTCACGTGGAACTGCGAGGCCGAGCCCTTCTGCTCCGGGTTGCTTTGGCCGTGGTCGGGCTCGATTCGTTCTGCAAGGACGGACAGACGTTGGTCAAAAAATCGTTAGAACAATAATGATGATATAAAATATATAGGATGAAAGCTTACCGATAACGGAAGGTCCCGCGCCGGAGCCGGATCCCTCGCCGTCGTCGCGCTCGTCGTCGGCGTCCTCGTCGTCGCTGTCAACGTCGTCGTGGAGACCGGGCCTCCTGCCCCAACTTGGCCTGTCACCACTGCCCGAGCCCTCGAGGGCCTCGTCCGCGAGGAGAGCGCCCGTATCCGGCGCTGACATCAGCTGCGACTGTACCACCTGCGAATGCATAACGATTGTTGAATTTGAAAAACCCAGGCGCGGGGATGATTTTAAATTGTAATCGCGCGCCGTGCGCCGCTGAGAAAGTTTTATAAATTTTTTAACGCGAGGCTAATCGAGAGGCGAGTTGAGCAAGACGTAATCCCTAATCTACTTTTTCAACTTTCTCAGTTTCTCGGAAGAACATACATGCGTCTGCGGAAAACTTAGTGCAGGTACGCCTATATAGCGCTATTTTTTGACAGCCTCGTTATCGCCGAGAAAAGTGACGACAGGCTAATGATACAGCCGTCTGCACGTTACTGCGTGTCGTATCGTCAAACGTGTAAACTGTCGGGCAAATTACAAAGTGTCGCTACTTCAGCCGTCGCAGCGAGCCCTCGACATCGTAGATAAAAGAGACAAATAATAAAACAACGCCAAATCCCCTTCGAAAACGTACAAGTATAATCTAAGATCTCGCATTATCCTCGCTTTCCATCAGCGAGATAAGCGTTTCTCGCGCGCAGCCCTCTCGACTATTACGTATATACCCGCGCGGTAAAAGTCGACTGGCCCTAATCGCGTGTACAGTGGCAGAGGAGACACTCGTGCGGCTTGGCCGTGTATCTCTGCCGCGCAATCGCCAGGGGAGCCTTAGCAGAGCGCGCGCAGGTATAGGGATTAGGAACTGCGATATTGCGGTCTTGGGGGATGACGAGGAAATTAGGTCTGGAGCGATTAGGGCAGATTATTGCGTGTACCCTACATACACATAACACGCGAGAGCGTGTATCGTCCTCGTTAATATCCTTCGATCGTTTTACAGCTCGCTATGGATATCGAGTATATCGATGATAAGAGTTGAGAGAGATTATATGGATATTATAAATTTAATTCGCAAAATTACGCGCCACTATTTCGCGCTTCGAAGTACCAAGCCGCGCGAGCAATTATAACGAGAGCTAGCTGCGGACCGCGAACTAATCAAATTCCAGAGAGAAATTCAAGTCGCGAACTATTTTAACGGCTATGCGGATGCGCCGGCAGTTGCGGAAACTCGCGAACGCTTTCAATTTCGGTTTGACGCCGCTGCAGCCATAGCGCGCCGCGCGAATAATTAACCCGCCCTGTGTGTGTGTGTGTGTTGTGCGCGAATCTCGACCCGCTTATCTGCGGCTGCTGCCGTATACGTTATATATATATACATATAGCGCCGTGATTCGAGAAATCGAGCTCTTTGCGCGGGCGAAAAGCAGCGAGCTTTTCTGGAGTAAATACTTCAATGAATCGCTACGAAGCCTCGGGGCTCCGCTTGCCGAGAGATAATTAACTCCCGGAATTTCGAATGATATAAAGCGATGAACGAATAGGACGTGCAAGAAAATAAAAGAAAGTAAAGCGGACGAGATAAGCTGCGGAGGAACATCGTCTCCGGCAGTCCCGAATGAAGAGATAAATCCGAGAGCAAGGGACGACTCGAGCGAGGCGATGGTATCGCGTGTGCGAGACTACTGCCGTCGTGCAGTCGGCTCTCTCCTCTCTCGCGATTATTCGAGCCTTTCCACGTGGCGCATATAAGCTGCAGATATGAAATCTCGCGAGGGCGACGACGCCGGCCGGTTCTGACGCCTGCAGAGAGAAATGCTCGCCCGCGCCGGCAGTCGCCAAAAATATACGCAGAGTCAATTCACGTTGCGAGGAATTCAGCAGAGAGAACACCGTAGAAATGCCGATTCGCCCTATCCAAAAGGATACCTTTATCTCGAGCGACCTTCACCCGATAATCGACTTGTTCTTTCAAACTCGATCGAACAAAGTCCGACGAAACATGCCGCCCGCGTACAAACGAAGTGGTGTACATAGCTAGATCCCTCGTGCACGATCTCGACCTTTTTCCGGACGATCGCGCACCCTCGGTCAGCGGCGGCCCAGGCGTTCATGCGTGCGCGGCCAGAGCTACGCGCTTTCCTATCTCTCTATATAATCGGCCGTGTTATTCTCGGTTTAGGCGCTCGATTAGCCGCGGCTCGTTAGGGCCGATTATCGCGATGCACCGACGCTGTTTATATACACAGGCTGGCTGGCTTCCGATCGACGAAATGAGCTGCGAGCGATACCGTTGGCGAGGGGATAACGCTTGATGGATCGACCTTTTCCTTTGTTCTTTTGTCGCCGACGGGATTTCGTTTTTAAAAAGCGGAAATATGCCGCATTTCGCGATCGATTATAAGCTTGGTATGTAGAGCTACATCCATGAAACTGTTTCATTAACCGATAGAACGGCGCAGACACACGTGATGCCATATGTGTTTTCAATATACGTGTGTGCCGGAATTAATTACGCTATCGTTTTCATCGCCGCTCGAGAGTCCCATAAATCACGAAATATCGCGCAATTTCGCCGGGGAAAAATACAACAGCGACGACTAACCTGATTGATGTGTCTCAGCTGGTCGATAAGATCACTGGTATTCGCGTTAGTGTACAAGCCTTTATTTCCTGCATTCGGTCCCGTCGACAAAAACTCGGGATTGTACTTCTGCGAGGTTAAGCTCGAATCGACAACCGTCTTGGCGTATCTGTAACATAAAAAGGTCGCATAAATTAAACACAAATTCGAGAGAGGCAAAAGTATCAATAGCTTCAAAAATAACAATGGCCGATGGTTTCGAAAGCCGCTTTATGTATACACTGCAGTATATGGGACTGCGTGTGCACACCCGCAACGAATGAACGCTGCGGTGGAGAGCTCGAAGCCAAAGCGATATACAGCCTGTTTTCGAATGAAAATACTATTGCTGCGAAAGAAGTCGACGTTCACGAGCGACCATTAAACTGTTCTATACAGTTTGCCGTGCCCCGTTCCGCGACGGACTTTGGCTTTGCGGTTCATAAAGCGACGAGTTTAACCGACGTATTAGCCTTCTACTCGTATAAGTAAATATTCACGTACATTTCACGCGAACAATGCATCATTAAACAGGCTGAATATTGCCGTACAACAGAGTTCTCTTTTTCCAAAAACAAACAAAGGACTGCACAGTTTTTACAACCGTTCCGCAAAACCTCAAGGACCGGTACACGCGAAAAGAACGGTCGAGGACCACAAGCAAAAAACAAAACGCGCACTTTACACTCTGCGCGAGAAGTGTAGTGCAAACAGCAAATAATAATAATAATAATAATAATAATAATGATAATAAGCGTAATGGCATCCCTCGGGCTGAGGCGCAGTCACGCCCTCTCGACACTTTCCGCAATGCTGCGACGACGATCCTCGGACACTCGCTCCGCTCTTTCGACTTTGATCGCGCGGAGATATGCCTTCCGCGAAAACGTCGAAAGTGCAGCCACTCGTCGGCCGACTTTTCAGAGGCCTTTGAGCCGAGTCAAGTGAAGCGCGCCCGCGAATGCCGAGAGCGAGTTTTGTTCCCGTCGTTGCGTGCAGCTACCACTCGGCGCTTTTTCTCTTCATCTCTGCAGCTTCGTTATTCCCTCTCTTTCTCTCTGTGTACTTTGGTTATTGGAAAGGCTGCTTTGGCAGCGGTGCTCTTTAAAATCTCGCGAGTTTTTTCTCGAAGGATGACGCTACTCCCGAGGGCCGTCCTCGCGCGGCTTTGCGACGTTTCGAGTGTAGTTTTTCGAGAGTACTCCATGCGTTTGCCGTTGGCATTCGAGAAAAATTCAAATTTCCCACGGACCAGTACGCCAGCCGGCGCACTTGTACGTTACGCGCGGGAGTGTTCCTCGATATCGGAGCCATAACACTTGGAGCTCTCGTCCCCCTCGCGCCGTAAAGACACGCCGCTGCGGAAATGATTGTTTCAGCGAAACCATCGGCGTTAAAATCGATTTGAATAAGACCCATCGCCCCGCGCGCGATTCTCCGACTGGCCGTAAGAAGCGAGCGATAAAAAAAGGCGTAAGTGCCAGCAGTGTAGCGTTTCTTCGCGCCGCCGCTGAGAACAAGTGCGTCGGCAGAAAATCAATTTCTCGCTCTCGTTTATTGTTCCTCGTTATGTGGATGCCGGCTTAAAAGCCGCGCGATAAAAAGAGCGGGAGAAGCCGACGAGAGCGAAATTACGTTTTCATGTCAATTTGCGCGCTTGAGAGGGAGAGAGAGGAGAACGAGCTCCACGGGGTGGCGTTAGTAACCGAGTCGCCCCTTACTCGCTCCGGCGTATCTTATAATCTTTAGACGCACTTTTATCGGGAATTTTTACGGGGCGAAATTCTAGAGCACGATCCCCTCGGTCAATTTGGATGATCAGCGAAATATCTTACTTGGCCTCCTCGTCCCACATTACCCACCTATATTCGTCGCTGTAAAGTTTAAAGTCCCTTGCCCGCGGCGAAATAACCGTTGACTCTGCGCTTCCGAGGGCGAGTCCTGGCGTCGTTTATTGCAGCCGAGACCGGATCTCGGGCATTAGAGCGAGCGCGCAAGGTGTTTCGCCGCCCGGAAGACGTAATGATATATCGTACGAGTTTTTCAAACTTTGCGTTATATACATCCAACAGGCCGTGTATCAATCAATATCACCTATATAGTACGAAGTGAGGGAAAGAAAAGCTCGTTTTGAAACAACTCGAGAGAGTTTCCCTCGCGCGAAAAGTTTTCCACGAAATTCTTCTTCTCGGAAAACTCGCAGCAGCGAGAAAATATATATCGCTTCCACTTCCGTCGCGCACTTACCGCTCGTATAAAAAATATTGCTCTGCACGTATAAAACCCTGTATATTCGTCGTTCTTTTAATAATAAAAACAAAACGCAGCCATATACATGGCCGCTCTTTTATTCATCTTTTATATTATCCCGCACGCGGCTCCGCGGCAAAATCCAATCGCATGTTCCTCCCCCGGAAAATACGCTCTCTCCGGCTTTTTATCATGCGGGTAACGCAGGGGAGTGGTCAGGCAACCCGCTGCTGCTTGTTCATTCAGAACGTCTACCGCGACGGCGACCTTCTCGCGCTTGTTAACTAGCAATTTACCCGGGCGCCCGAGGAATACATCCGACGACGACGACAACGACGACGACGACGGAGAGAAAACGCGCGGGATTAATAAGCGAGAGAAAGAGGAATCGATATATAGAGGAAACCGTGTAGTGTAGCTAGTAGACGGAGAAAAAGATTAATCGGAACGCGAAAGAGAACTCCGAATAATTGAGGGAGATGAGGTATACATTTGTGCATTTTCGAAACTCTGAAGACGTTATTATACAAGAGAACTCACTTTTTCGTTATTAACATATACAGAGGATAAGGAGCTTCCTCGCGGTCGACTTGTTCATTCTCTTTATGCTCAAAAGCAGCTCCGAGTGCATGCAGCCCATGATGAAAGCCGCGGCGCAATCGGAATTTCCGCGAACAGCGACTCGCAAACGAGCGCTAATTATTTCCCTCGTCCGCGCGGCAGCCGAGCGACAAAGGTCGAAAAAAGGCGCGCGCTGCGTCGAAACAATATGTGCAGAACGTCACGAGTCAAACGCAAAGTAAGCGAACCTCCTCCTTTTCTCCCGGACGATTTTTGCCCTTTGGGCTCTGTGTACACGGAATTTCACGGACTCCCGAGTCCCGCGCGCGCAGAGAGAACAAACGCCAGCGTATAATTGAAGTCAAAGCCGTCGCTCGCGAGACGAAAAAAAGCAAAGCGCGCGTATAGTCGCGTCCGTCTCTCTTTCACCTGCGCGCAAAATTGCCCCCCTTGCGCATGTACGACTTTCATTCATTTTTCTTACGCTCCTCGCGCGGCTTCTTCTGCCGACCGTGTTAATTGACGCGCGCGATGCGTAGGGCTTTTTAATCGTCATTCCATTGTTTTGCGGCCTCTATACTTCTTCGCGGAGTGTAAGCTCGTTATGAGTAATTGCGATTGCGCCTTTGAGTCGCGCGCGGGGAGTTTTTTTCCGGGGTATTGGGTTGACTGGTTTTTGCGACGCGTTGTGTCGTTGTTGTCCCGGAGGTATAGGATGGATTAATTGAGGGAATAATTCGAACCTTTCTTGCGACCGATATCACACGGATCTCATTTACACTGTAATATATAAGAGGTACCATTTAATACCCGGACGAAATTTGCCGAAAAGCAGCGCGCACCGTCCTAATCTCGCAAATGCCGCGGAATAATATAAGAAAGCCGACAAAATAAAGGGCTCCGCCCGTGCTTTTACGCCTTTACGACTCATTTATTTTCCCTCTCGCGCCGAAAGAGAAAAAGAGAGGTTGCATCGAGATAAGCCCGCCGGTGTACGTCGTCCTCGTCGCCGTAAAAACTTATTTAATTTGTGTGCCCGCTCGAGGTTTATCCGGCCGTGGCGATAACATTTTTTTTTCCTCGTGTATATGTATATATATAGAGGTTGTAAATGCCTTCGTCGACTTATTTATCCGAGCTCTTTTCGTCTTCCTAGGATTTCCTCGAGTTTTTTCTCTCTCACCCTCTCTCTCTCTCTCTCGAGCGGGAACGATCGCGTGTGTCGTAATTATAGCCGCACCTGTTACGCTCTCGTCGCCCGAAAAATAGTGCTGGGATAACAGAGAGCTGCGGAAGTGTCTTCGTGTAGAGCTCTTTGGAATATACTAGTGATATACCGGACAACGAAACGAATCGCCCCGTAAATAAGAATAACTTAATCCGGTCTAAGCTTAGGCAAATGCAACAGCGACGCAAAAAGCAGCGAATCTTTGACCGTCCTGTGTACGAAATCTTGTCTTTAATCATTCTTTCTCTGCATTAATATTAATGCCTCGATGTGCTAATGACCCTGCGCGGCCAGTGCGTCAGAGCCGTGAGAAAAGGCCGCGGCCGGGAAGAAAAATGAGGTGTCTACTGCGATGCTTTTGGTAAAAAATGAACCTCTGCTGGGAATTAGAGCGGGATGAGATAATTCTTGTTGAAGAAATAATTTCGTGTGGACGGTTTTTTGCTTTAGAGTTGATGATCCTGGTGGAGTTGAAGCCGAGGAATCATGGAAGCTATAAGTTCAATCTTTTTCCAGTCGTTTATGGTACAGGTCAATTCGCACAAAACAAAGCTATATTTTCTTGAATCATTCAATGAAACATTAATAAAAACCGAGCGAGTGAAAGATTAAACTCGATTTAATACGATCTCATAATCGCGATGATCACAGCTCGTCGAGTGGAGAAACAAAGCAAGCAATGCCCGCTCGGGTCGGCCGATGTCAAAATTAAAAAGCAATCCCACACCAAAAGCGGCGTTCGCGCGCGACGATCATTTTTCAACTCGACCCCGCTGCACACACCGGCTGCGTGAAAAGGACCATCATTTTGCATCGGCGCTCGAGACGCAACAAAAAAGGACGGGCAAAAAGAGCACGTAAGCAGCCAAGGGGTTATTAATCAAGCTCGTCGTTGAGAGCCTTTGAAAGTTCGAAGCTCGCGCGCGCGCACTGCGGCGGCCAATCATCATTGGATGACTCGCGAGACTCCGATGCAGCGCGCTCAGGGGATTTCCGTGTGCATGAGAGAACAGGCCGAGAGAGAGGAGTCTCGGGCGTCCCTATTAATCAGGCTTTCGGCTCTGCAGAATGCAGGCAGGACTGCGGAGAGATAGCTCGCGGAGTAGTTAACGCCTATCGGCTTTACGATTCGGAGGGCGAATTGCCGAGGGTCTAGATATACCGACGACCGAGCATTCGACTGCTGGAGACAAAGGCTTGACGACTGTTTGGAACTTTTGACTGCGCCGAAGCGATAAAAATAGTGGCTTTTATTGCACCTGAATAAAGCTGAATATAACGAGGATTGATTGGCACTTGGATGTTAATGGCTAATTTTCTTACATAATACACACAAAATCCGATAATCACACGGGCATTAACGATAAAATATTCACACGGCTCTACTTCAAGCGTTCACTTGTTTACCGACGAGGAGACGTCGCGGGCGCGCGCAGCGGGGTCCACGTTCTCTCGTGAGGAGAATTTAATTTAAGGATTACCCGACATCGCGCGACGAGATTATAAGAACTTTCGCAGCAAACGCGATTTTAATTCGAACCGCGCTCTGTGATGAATATTAAGTTTTCGCTAATAAATTTGTTAGAGCGCGCAATTACGCGAAATGGAATGTTTATCGCGCACCGCTAACCGGCGGCGAAATTATTTTAATCCGCCGCGCATGAACACTCTTTCGAAAAACCATCTTACGCAGGTATACACTCTATGAAAACGCGAACTGCAACTTGTAGTTGTTGCAATGAATATAAATTGCCGGTTAAGCCGTTGCAAATTATGCATCGCAACTACCGCGGCATAGAGCCGCCTCCCCGTTTTATTATCCTCTCTTTTCTGGCAAAACTGCTTTAATCCGTCGGAATTCCTAAGGATTTTATAGGGCAGCTTTTGATAATAAATTCCGCCATCTGGCGTGTAACGCGGCGGAAAATCGTCGTAAAATTTCATTAAAAATTCACGCCGATTGCGTGGACCCGAAATCTTTCTTATCTCTCTTTAAAAAAAAGCAAAGGAATAACCGCATTTACCGCAGCGCAAACACAGCTCCAAAAATTCATCTCCGACATCCACCGCGTCAAAGCCAGAGAGACCGCGGCGCGGTGGGGGTTATACAGGTGCAAGCGCACGAGCGCTTATCTCACTCGGCCGAATTTCTTATCGCATCGGCGCAATTATATCTGTGTTTGCCGGGCGCGCAAAGGGTTTTCCGGCTGGTGGGCTCGTTAACGCGCAAACAGACTCAGCGGCGGGCGACGGCAAATATACGCCCCCGCGCTCGCGAGCGAGCAGAGATGACTCGGCTTGATTTATACATACACGAGCGCGCGCGTACGCGGGCTTTCCGCGGAGTTACGTGTGTATTATCGACTGGCTGTGATGCGTGTGTGAGAGAGAGGTGAAAAAGAGATTATGGGAGGCTGCGCTCCTGCTGCTGATGAAATGGTGACGGATGCGATGGTTTCCCGGCTAGAGCCACGCGTGACTGGGCGCTGCGAATTGCGGGGGAGTATAGAGATCGCGTGCGCGGAGGGTGTTCCTTGTTGGTATTGGCAGATTGTTTGCTGGCCTATCTCTATCGCGTCGGACGATCGCAGTTGCGCTGTACGGGCGTGTTTTTTTGCAATTTTAATTGCCAAGGAAAGAATTGTTATTTTATTTGTATTTTATGTTGTACGCGTTTATGATGATTTTTGTCAACGAATGCCTTTGATACAGCAAGGTTTATAAACTCTGATAGTTATATAAGTTTTGAATCTTGTGCAAACATATTATGGGTGGAGAAAAAGTAAAAATGTTTTGTAAAACATATTTATAATGGCTGTAAAAATGTTACGAACGAATTAATCCACCACGATCGGAATGCATCAGCGGATTTTTAGCCATACTTTTAAGCTATCTCATTGAGCAATTTCAGCTACGCTGTGTATTTTTTATCAATAATAAAAGTATAATGATTAAAGAAAAAAAAATCATTTCAAAGTATTGAAATAATTGCATTTTATCAGGCGCGTGCACTAGTAGGTAGTACCCAACTCTGATGCGCATACAATCAATTTTTTCTAGAGTTTCTTTGAGCGGGTTCGTGATGGATGAACATTCATAGTCGACCGATTTTTCGGATAATGGCCTCTGAATTCGTTTGGTATTACGTCGGTTTCCCTCGATCTGCAAAAAGCTGGGTAACCAGGGCTCTCTTTAATTAAGGTTCTTCTCTTCTTCTGCTGATTGACATTTGAATTAAACCAATAATGAATCATCGATCTTTTTCATAATCAAAGCAAACACAAATTGCGTCCGATCGGACGTTACAAATTGCTCACCGAATCGGAGCATTTTTTGTTGTGTGAGTTATGGACACACGACTGGCTAAAAGTTTCCGGACAGCTGACTGCGCAGCAGCCGGTGACGCGTCATTTTTTTTCGTGCCTTCATTAAGCTATCGAATTTCAAGGTATAATATCGCACGTAATGTAACCATACATAACTGTATCCCTTTTAATATTTTACATCCGTTATACTGATATTGTGACTAACAACATAATGCACGCGTAACGATGCGCAATTAATTTGAATTTCAAATCTTTTGACTTATAATTTGATTCTGCACAGCTAAATATCGCAAACAGATGTCGAAGTCCATTAACACGAGAAACAAACATTACAATGCAGCCATCATCCCGGTTTCATCAAACAATAAAGTACAGTATTTATCACCGATATTCATTCAATCCTCTGCACGACAAACTTGACAACCACTATACTCTCAACGACAAACAATCACGAAGCTCCTTCTCTCGTCCCTTCTGCTTGCAAACAAACTCCTACATTTCTCATTTTAACTCGCTTCCATCCCGTAACTTCAATTTCACCTTCCGAGCTCCGTGAAAAATGATACAGACCCGCGTAGCTCTCATACTTTTCTCCTCCTCGTTTTCGAAGCCCCTCGACCGAACAATACACACGCCAAAAGAGTATATACACAGTACCTCTGCGCACATTAGCGCGGAGGTGGATCGTCTTGCGCTGCTCCGTGCGGTGACGCGTTTTCTCGCAGCGAGGCGCATATAATGAGTTCGGAAATCTTAGCTGCACAGCCTATGCGCGCCGCGCACGTGCAAGTGTCTAACGAAGTCGACTCCGTTCCGCCGCGATATCGATGGCTCCACAAATAAGTAACACGATCGGCGTCGCGCGCCTTCTTTCTCCCGAGGGCTGTTATAGGCTCGGGACGGGTATTGATTAAGTTTTCTGCCAGTTTGCCTCGTTACTGTTCGAGGATGAAACTTTGCTTACAGCTCGTTCCACGATGATTCAGCTCGATTATTTTAAAAAATATAGTAACAAAAATGGCGATCGATTCTCGCGCGCGTGAAAGCTTGCTCGAAAAGGCTCATTTCAATCTGTAGAAAAAGGGATTTCAATTTACCAGGTTGTCCGACATCGGAACGTTCAAACTCTCTCTCGCTCGCACTCGCGGGATCGATCTCATTTAGATTGCAACCGTGAGATATGCATCTGTGGCTCGCAGGAGCTTTCCCTAAGCGAGCGTGCAGATACGCGAAAGAGGGGTGAGGGAAGAAGATTAAGTTTATCGCAGGTGGCTCTCGAGCGCAATGGCTGCGATGCTTGATGAGAAATGAATTGTTAAAGTTGGAGGCTTTCGGATAAGCTATCGCGTTATTTGTATGATAATAACACGATGCTTCGGATCGAAACACCCCCCGAATAATCGTAAATTTTAATATAATCCTGAATATCTGGCGCTTGAATTTCGCGCGGAAATAATCCGAGCGTGAAATGAAATTAAAGACGCGGAAAAACTTTTCAGCGCTGTGCCCGTGATTTCCAGCATTGGCCGCGCGCGCATCAGCCTTGAAAGCTCTCTCTCTCTCTCTCTCTCTCTCTCTCTCTATCTCTCTATCCCAGGCGAAAATAAGGTCACGTTCGGCTAAACGGGACACGTGTCACAAATTTTCATGGATTTCCACGGCGAACTTTTGCCCGGCGTTTACCGCCGCAGTCGTACACATCGAACTTTATTGTCGCGGCAAACTTTCCAAACTCAACTGGTCGTCGCGCAACAAAAGCGCCGATTTCTCTCCGAAAATCAAAAATCCTCGCGCGCGCATTTCACTTCCCCACACATCGATGCCTATATTGATCCAAGCCGCAAAGGAGATAGCTGAGCGCACGCGAGCTGAATACTTTGCCGACACGAGCGCGTGCACGATATCTCCCTGTCTGTGTGCCCTGCTTCGGTCTGCATGCATGCGCGGATTTTTCATTTCGGGGATTAGGATTATCTCTCGGCGTGTGCTTTCGAAAGTTCGTTGCTGCTGAACTCTTTTCCAGCTCTCTTTTATATCAAGTAGGTTATTCGCTGGGATATGGCCGCGAGTGTTAATTAAACTTGATGATGAGGAGGAGGTTTTTTTTTCATCCGTGGCTTTGGAGCAGGGAGAATCCGATTAATTTCGAGCAGATTGAATTCGAAGATGATTGCCAGCTCCGTGTTTGTGTGTGTGTATTTTTAATTATTCCGCAGGGTATACGCAAACAACATTCGCCGCATCAATGAAACCCGATACGCGCGCTTTTACCAGACCGGACACGCGAAAAATATATATACGTTCTTGATTAGCCGAAACAACTTTCGCAGCTTCAGCTGGCACGTCACGTCAAGATAAAGCCTCTGGTTCGCGCCTAAAAATTCATGACGTTTGCTCGAAGCAACGTCGAGCGAGAGCAAACTTGCGTGCACGCGAAACTTGATTACCCGTGTATAGCGGCTGGAGGCGAGTCAAATGTTTATAAGCACACCTCTTTTATTTTTCGTACCCAAAAACAAAAAAACGCTCCGCGGTGTGCGCGAGCCTAACAAAGAATGATTGGCGCGTATAGAGCGTTGAGGGAATCGAGGCCACGATAATCTAATTTTCAGACCAGCGCTGTATGTGCGATAGGAAGTTAGTTCAGTGCTCAATCAGGAAATTGTAGCAGAGGGTTTGATTTTTTGGGGCATGGAGATCTAGGCGTGGGTGAAGCGAGCGATGATTCGGCTGATTGCGTTTTGGCTCTGTCGTCTTAATTTTTCATATCCCTTTTCGAAAAGCTCGTCAAAACGAACAAAGATCTCATCATCTGTATGGCAGCGAACAAAACCGATCCAGCGCGCGAGACACCGTGTAATCAAAGGCTTGCCGTCGTCTCGCACGTCATCATCATCATCATCATCATCATCATCGACGTCCGCTCGCGTCGAGGCGCGAGGAAGCGCGGGAGAAAAATCGCGACTAGCCCAGCTCGGCGTAACTTTCCGCACCGAGACGCGACACACATCTATTAGCCGCAATCATCCTCGGCGCCGCGCTATCGACGATCGCCGATCTATAAAGCGCGCGCGCGCGAGACCGGCCCTGATTTATTCCACTGATCTCGCTCAGAGCAGCTGTGCGTGTCTATGCACATATAGACATACGTGTGTAATACATAAGGCAGGCTCATATACGGGGTCAACGCGCGAGCGCGCGCATCATCTGTATAATTTCAATTAGCTCGAGCGCGTGTGCGTACACGACCCGATAAACATTGATACGCAGCCGGGAGAGCGTGAGCATCGCGCCGGTGATTCGAGCGCGTGCAAACATGACAGGAGCGCGTGTTGCGCTTTCGCAGGAGTGATGTTTTTCATTGCGGCCAGTTTTTTGGCGCGATTCTTTGTTTTCGGAGGGAGGGAAGGTCGTTAGAGGAAAAGTCGTTAAAATCGACGCTGCTGCGGGGTACTGGGGCGTGACGGATGCGAGAATTGCTTTGCTGGTGGGAATTGACGAGGACTTACGCTTTTATACTGCGTGATAGTCGAGATTTTTCAGAGCTTTTGGATTTCGAATATCCTCGGTTGGATCAACAAGTATACGGATATCATCTCATAAATGACCTGAACTACAGTTTCCCGTAACTCGCTCAAACAACGCAATCAAGCCACGCTCCAGCCTACATCCTACAATAATTCATCGCAGGATTTCCCAGCGGATCAGCCCGCTTAATTCCTTATGTGGTGCGCAGGAAGATTAGCGATTACCTGCAGCGCACGCCATCATTTTCGCGCGCACACGTCTCGAACATCGCGATTCGAATCCCGCGTGACGAGCTCAATAATGCCTAACCCCGGCTCGCGCGCGACTTCTGTTTGTTGGCGCAGTTTAGCGCGTGTAGTCTAACTCGCTATATTCGTTTCCGTCGCGACCAAACAATCCGCCCTCCCGCAGCTCCTGTATGTTTTTTGCAGAAAAATTCAATTTCTCCGTGTACGTGACCGTACGCGGCGGCGTTCCAATTTTTTTATTTCCGTACTTTTTAATCTCTGGTCGCGAAAGCGGTGTTTACCCGCTTCGTTTGCCTCGTGCGTTCTAGAACCCCGACCGTTTTTCCCCCTCGCGAATTGCCGCAAATATTGATATTCGCGCGTAAAAAAGAACGCTGCTCGTTAAATATATAGCCGATCTTGCGAAACGGCTCTCGTGCCCGACGCATAAATCCACAAATTCGAGGCCATTACTCACTAAACACTTTGTATATAGTATGAACGCGTTACAAACGCGCGTGGCAATTCGGAGCGCATGCAAATTTCACGCCGATAAGTCTCGATCAGCCCACGCGGCCGGACCTCGAGTCTTTATGTGCCGCAATCATCGCGGGCGGTTCGAGAAAGAGAGATAAACGCGCATATCCTTGCGAGTGTAGAAGTGAGTGCATTACGCGAGCTCGGAAAATTCGCTACGTCGTTATATAGTCGAGAGCGACTCGAGGACGCGGACGTGACCTGGACAAGTGTACCAGGGATGAGAGGATGGTTTTATGCTGTGCGGGATATATAGCGGGCGCTCGCTATTTCGCGCTGCTGCGCAGCGCACTCTGGACGATTGGAAAGTTTTTTGATCGCGTGAAGGGGAACTTTCGTCGGAATTCCTTTTTGCTCTTTCGTGTAACGACGTTGTTGAATCCCGCAGCAGCAATACTCGGTAAATTAACCATCAACGTCTCATGTCACTTTTTGAGGGAAACGTGAACGACGATTTCCCCTCGGATTACACTCGATGTGCGATTTCCTTATCCGCGCTGAGCAGATAAGGCGATCCGTGTAAAGTTTGTAAGAGGGTATCGGGAACAGGCTGTTATTCTCCTTCGGATCTCCCGAGCCGTTTATCAGCTGCAGCCGCGCGAGTTTTACAGTCTATCAATGCCGCCGCGCTGCTCCGCGCAGCTTATAAATATTCCTTTTTTCCCGTGCTCGAGTCAACGGGCGTTAACTGGTTTAATAAAGCGCTCGTCTCGCTGAATAATCCGCGTACATACACGCTGCTCTGCACCTTGGCAGCTCGATATCGGCAGAAAGAGACGCGCCGGGGGAGATAAAGGCTGCTCGCATGCGCGATTTATGCAAATCCCCGAATTAATCGGGAACGAGTTCTCTCTTGCTCCACGCATTGATATTAACGGCGATGACTCTGTCGCGCGCGCAGTCTACTTGACAAAGAGAGGAAAAAGCCCGAGACGATGTGTTATGCACGGAAAAATGTGTCCAGCTCGTCGACGGAAAAACGAGGAGGAAGTAGGGACTGCAGCCGACTGGTTCGACGGCTTTTATAGCCGGCCTTTCTCGGAGCGAAAGAAATGCGTATGTACATACAAGGCAAGTGACGTAACACGAGTGTTTTTTAATTTCACGCTGACAAGAGTCGAGCTTTTTCGAGCGAGCTTTTGTTTTTTCAGCGCGCGACGGCTGCTGGGATTGATTTTTTACGCGACCGCGGGATAAGCTGTGATGGATGCGTCAGATTTTGCGTCTATAACGAGAACGGTTTTTTTGCGAGCGGCAGGACGACGCTAAACTTATGGGACACTCGCTTTAATTGGCTATGCATTATATTATCTGCTTTACGGCGCATTTTGTTCGCAAAGCAGCCGTACGAACAGCTCGTACACGACAAAGCCAGTAGTACTGCACCGTGTCTACATCCGAATGCGCCCGATCGCGCCCCGTTAATTATGGAAAATCAACACGAGCGAGCGTCGACGCTTCGCCACCGGTGAACAATCGAAAACGATTACACTACATCTCGTCGCCTCGGCCCATCGCCAAAAACTCTCGACTAGCGCGCAAGTCCTCGCGCCCTCCGCGGCGAGAACAAAGGAAAATAATTTACCGCCGTCAATCACCGGCAGTAGTAGCATTCCCACGGGACGCGCAATTTCAGCGCATGTATAAACAATATAACGGGCGGACGACGCGACGCATCCAAAACTGCTTCCGCAAGTTCCATCCCGAAAGAGGAGACTTGCCGTTGCCGCTGCTGTTGTTGCAAGCTCGTCGAGCTGGAAACGTATATACACTAATGTATATAGCGCGCTCGCGATCGGGAAATCCCCGCGTGCAGCGTCGCCGGCAAAGTTTCGCGCTAATGTCGCACGAGTATTACGGCTATACGTCGGGAAGTTTATGGCGGCTAGAGAGATTCAGCGGAATGACAAAACTGCTTTCGGGCCGAGTGTTAACGCGCGCGCGGGTTTTGCTTTGAAAGGGTCGTTAGGTGCTGCCGCCTGCTGCTGTTGTTGTTGTTGTTGTTTGTTGCGAGTTTCACCCCGGAATTCGACGATGAGGAGGGATTGTTTGGCTGCTGCCGCGTTCGTCATTTTTTTCTTGTGGCTTATCGTGCCCAAGCCCGATGAGTTGAGTGAGCCAACAACAGGCTTTCTTTTTAAAAGGAGTTTACGTTGTACGTCGCACACGAGAAGTTCAAAACGAGAATTGGCCTCGGCGAAAATTGACAGCACCGTTGTACACCGGAGAGAGAGAGAGAGAGAGAGAGAGAGAGAGAGAGAGAGAGAGAGAGAGAGCGAAATCGATTTTACGCTTCCGGAAAGTTGTCCGCCTAACAACCAACGCGGCGCGCGCTCGCTCGCGAAACGAAATTTAATCCTGCGCAGGGGAAAATAAGCAGTCGCGAACTGACAATCGCAGATTGAGAGCCAGCTCGACGTTTTTGCTCTTGAACTTTGGTAATTCAGTTGTCGGTCAGTTTGCTCTCGGCTAATATTTGCCGGAAAATTAGCTTCGAAAGCCGGCTTGGAAGTATCTTTCGTTGCCGCGAGCTTATTACATCGTTGAAAATGTCGGAAAAAATAACGGCCGAGGGAGAAGTTGGACGAATGTACAAGTACAATCATTATGAGCAAGCAGTAATACAGCCTGTATCATTGATACGGCGTCTCCCGCGCTTTTTGTCAATTTGTAAGCACAATTGGAGGGTAAACATTCGGGCAATTAATGCCTAAAAGCTCGAAACGACGACGGACAATAAAGCTCATTAAAGTTTGACCGCCAGTGAGTGTCGTGTGCGGTTATTCGTCGAAAAATTGATTGCCTCGAATGCGGCTATTCCGTATAAATAACGGACGAAATTGATTTTCCGGCTGCAGGCAAAGTTCTACATTATACGATTATAAAAAGCAACTCGGCAATACATCTCAATCGAGCGCGTATCATTTGAAAAAAAAAACCAAAGAACAAACTGAGCGCGCAGCCTGTAATTAACGAAACCGCAGAGAAAGAATATAATATTAACGACTCGCCGACAAAACAACGCCACGCCCATAGACAGCAGAGTCTCGCTTACGCAACTCTTTTTTAGCGGCGGCAATCAACGACCTCCCGCGACGCTCTTTCTCTCCTCCGTGCGAAATAAAAAAGAAACGGGACCCTAAAAGCCCGCTCCGTGCGCGATTATTCAAAGCCAAAGTTATTCGGCGACGCTGCTGCTGCTGCTGCTGCATAGATCGGAGGAGAGCCAGAGGACGCTTTAAATACCGTCGGGCGCGCGCGTGGCCTGATATACCTATAGACATGCAGCGACTACGTAGAGCGAAAAGGCGGAAGGCGAGTGCGCGCAGCGAATTGGCACACGACGGCGGGAGGACGCGCCGAAATGTCTGACCGCCTCGTCGGCGACGCTATATTTTCCGCTGCAGCATTTCGCCGAGGTCGATCTTTCCTTGGAGCTCTCCAACGGCGCAAGAACCTTCGCGGAGCTTTCGCCGCTCTTCTTTTTTTTCCTTTTTCCAATGACGCATAGGTCGGTTGCATGTGTGTATATTATGAGTGATCGGTGCGGAGAGAAAGAGAGAAAAAAGCAGTCTGGACTGACGGCGCTGCTCATGCCAGATGTATTTTGGCTACGGATTTTGAAGGTTACGATGTGCTGTGGGTGTACGTGAGAGAGAAAGAGAACGAGGTATTGTTCGCAGGGCTGACGTGGCAGTTGGCGCAGGGCTGTTTCTTTCTCTCTCATTTTTGAGGCGCGCAACGCGATGTTCGGTGCTGCTGGGATGATTCATCGAATTCGCGGAACGGGGAAAATCTACGTCTCTCTCTTGTGTAGGAGTCAATTATGCCTTGAATGAAATTTTCTCGAAATCGGATCAAGGTCCTCGTCTCGGATTTTCCCGCTCTCTCTCTCTCTCAAGCTATAGCCTCTCGGTGTAAGAACGCCGAATGTGGATCAAAGCTAGCTGCAAGCTCGGAGGCGGCGAACAATTTCAATTAAGCTAAGTGTGCCGCCGCCGTCGACGAGCTGGTTCTCTCTCTGAAGGTAACCTTAGCGCGTCTCGTCGTGTTCCGGTCCATTACTTATTCATTCGGCGATACAGGCCAGTTCGCGCGCAGGGAGGGATATATGCGAATTTTCGCTCTGATTTACATCGCGGGTGGGAGTGCATTACGGTACTCGCGCACTACTGATACTACTACGCAACGGCTTCTATCTGCATTCGAAAGTGCGCGATAAATCTTTTATGGATCAATTATGTCTGATGGAATAATGACGATGAAGCCTTTTTTCGCTCTCTCTCTCTCTCTCTCTCTCTCTCTCTCTCTCTCTCTCTCTCTCTCTCTCTCTCCCCCCCCCCCCCCCACGGTGTGGGAACGCGCATAATTATTATACAATAATATAACCGTGGCGTACGTGAGGAAAATCGCTTAAAAGATTAAACGGCGTCGAGGAAATAAATCACGTTGTACAACAAAAAAAGATGCTTCTTCTCTCTCGCGACCAGTCAGGCCACTAAAATCTTCATTAAATCAACACGTACCTAAGAGCTTCTTCCGCGCGCGGATTAAACTTTTTTTGCGCCTCTCCTCCATCTCATTGCCATTCCGGATTATCCCAAAACCGACAATTCCATCCTGGTGAATAGCCTCTCACACTGCAAACAGGCGAAAAAATGGTGACTAACTCGCCGACGCGCGTTGAATAATGATTAATACCTGGGGCGGCTGATTCAATAGCTGTATTATACTCTCACCGCGTTACAATCCGAGAAGAAAGAAGGAGTCGTTTTCCGAAGAGCCGATGTAGCGTCATTCCTATGTGCCACGCGAGAGACAATGAGAGTCTGCAGCGAAGCGATTAGCGAGGCTCCTTTTTAATTTATCAGCCCTTTGTGCGTGCGACACCACCCTCAGCTACACCTGACTTTTTTTGTCGGCAGTTCGTTTTTATGTGCGCGATTTCTCAGCGACAACCAAGAGCGGAACCTTTTCCGACTCATTGTTTTCCCGGGACGCTCTTCTTTAATTTTTCATCCGACGGGACCTCCTCCAAATGCCTAAGAGACGCGAGAAGGCTGTCTTTTTTCCCCCTTTTTTTCAGACCGTGTGCTTTTAGATTGGTTTTAACTCTGACGAAATTTAAGCCTCTCCTTTTTTATCGAATATCGAGGATTTAATGACAATTGCGCGACAAGTTTTATACTCTGTTTCCATCTCTGGCGAAAACATTTTTAATTCGCAGTAGGTCAGCAGCGGAGCTACAAAACAAGAAAGAACTATCGACCAGCGCGATTACGCGGACCCCATTGCGATATAGTACGGAAACTGGGTCGTGCGCGTATTTTCTCCGTGCGCGAAGCGACAAGAAGGATCTCGATTTCGGCGGGGCGTGTGTGTATCAAAATTTAAACATGTTGTTTATTTCGATGATCGATGCTATACCGCGTATAAAATGTTATACCGAGAAAACTCGTGCTCCTACTCCAATGTAAACAAACTTGGCGATTTTCCGCGAAGGAAAAGTTTTCGCAATTGTATGGGAGAACTTGGTGTAACTGCAAGAAAAAGGAAAAAAGAAAACAGCGAGAACTTCTCACGAAATAATCGCTGTGTTTCATGCTCGCGATTGAATTTCTCGATACGTTCGGCTATATTCCAGAAAAATAATACATTCGATTTCACAAACGAGTTTTGCGCTTTGCATTTCAATTTCGCGGTGATGCTAATTCAACTCTTTCTCTTTCTCTTTCCCTCTCTCTTTCTCTCCTCTGCAGTATACGCTTGAGCAAACATCGCGAACAATATATCCGTCGTAAAAATTCATTAATCCTCTCTTCTTGTCTAGTTCACCCCATTAAATCCTGACAAATTGCACCGTATCACCGCATAAATTTTATACGCAAAAAAGCTCGAGTCTACTGTATCACTCTTCGACAAAACTGATGCTTTCTTGCGCGAAACGATCTTCGAAGAGACGAGCAATGGCACACGTGCGTCGACTCGCGAAGGTCAGCTTTGGTGTCATGTGACACTCGTAAATACGGCGCTTTTTTGCGCGAGAAGTTTCGGGTGTTTTGTGGTTGGCACCCGGTTCGTATGTATACATTGCTTTTTTAAAGGTTTAGCATCGATTCGACAAATTGCGCGCATGACTTTGTTTTAATCTTTAAAACAAAGTCATGCCCGAAATAATTTATCTTATGTGAAAATTTAAACGCCGGGAAACGGGTAAAACGGTTTATAGCAAGAACTTTGATATCTCCAGCGCGAATTATTGATCGTTCCGCTTAAACAATTCAATAACGTTTAAATTGGAAGTGGATTAATAATTCACTCAATTTGCCAACTTAACGCTCGAAGTAAATCTTTAATTACATTAATGCGTTGGCTTCTCTTTAAAAATATACTGTGTATAGTATTAAAAGGCGTTCTCGGCGATTTTCTTTATTTTAAAGGCAAAAACTTATAAAGAAACCGAGATTCTGGGACTCCTGAGAAGGTGCATTTTGCCTTGGAATTCGTCATATTGACAATTGTTAGATTCAACGACATCCACGACCGACAGTACACAACTTGGGTGTTGGAAGTTGCAAATTTCAAATTGAGGGCACGCCTACCAGACCAACTTTTTTTGGTTCTTTGGGTCACCTGGAGTGAGAAAATTCCCGCATGCATCACCGATCGCTTGCCAAACTTTTTTGCGGGGCAGTTGACATTCTCTTATGGGAATTTAACACGGGGAAAATGATCGAAAACCAGAAATTTTCTACTTTTTGCCTGGAGGCGCGAACTAAAAATGTGTTTTAATAGAATCAAAGTATTAAAAAAAAGAATTAATTTGAGGACTGGTGGGTTAAAAATGGTTGCATAGGTAAAAAGTTGTCTAGGCTTGAAAATGGCAAAAAATCACCAAATTTTCGATTTTTTACGAAAATCAGCGATTTTGATCAGAGCGGTCTATTTCGACCATCCAGGGCTCATATTGAAGCTCTTTTCTTCCGCTTTCATTTAGAAAATTTAGACTGGCACTTTTATTTTACGATCAGATATATATATATATATATATATATATATATATATATATATATATATATATATATATATATATATATATATATATATAACGATGAAAATGGTCAAAAAACGGCCATAATTGATAGGCATATACGTAGCTGATTGTAAAATTGAAATGTTAATCCAATTTTTTAATAAAAGTGGGAGAAAAGAGCTTCTACGGATTGTCGGACACTTTGCAATCGAAAAATCGAGCTCTTGCAATTTTGAGGGCAACTTACTAGACCAAGTTTTTTACGTATAAAATACGTAATTTATTACCTGGTCAAGGGAGCATTATTTTTTCCGGCATCAATGAACAGCTGAGCTCGAGCTCGATTTTTCGACCGCAAAGTGTCCGACTTCTCGTAGAATGACTTATATATCGATATTCATATTATAAGTATCAGTTTCATGCGCTTTGGGAAGAATTTGAAAGAAAATTAAAAATTAATGTAAAAGTACATTCCCTGGTAGAAAATCACCCATTTAAAATGGCCGTAAAGGCAAAAACTAACTAAGTAAAACGTGAAAAAACTGCACATTTTAAATTTCCTAAAAATAGCGATATCTTGGGCCTTTTTTATGGCTGAGAATTTATTTCATAAAAATATCAACAAATAAATTAATTTTTCGGATGTAAAATACAAAATTATTAATATTTAGGCGTAAGCTGAATAATTTGAATAATTCAAACATATGGCGAAGCTCGTAGGGCTTATGTGGAACAACGTCTGCGTGGCTCAGTCGGCTAAATCGCACGCCGTACTTATTTGGCCTCGTGCAGGGTGTGGGTTCAAGTCTCCGGTCAGACAGAATTTTTTCTGATGCAAAAAATTATTCTATACTTTCCTTTACACTAAACTAGGAATGAAGGCGCTATAAATCATATTTATAGCACTGCCTTTATTTAGGGCTTTCCATGTGGTCTTCCTGTAATTAGGCCCATATACCTCTGTGTATACACTCTGTAGTTTATTTGAGTGCATTGTATACAAACATTTTTGTTGTGGTACATATATGTGCTTTTGAAACTGTGCGGATATAGGTAAGATGAGCTAATGGAGGGTATTGGATTGACTATGATTACTCAAATCAAGTTCAAACAAAATAAAATATTGATTTATATTTTGAATTATATTTTATCAACTAGAAAATATTCATTTTATAATCGATGCCTTATATGACATCTTGAGTTAATAGACAACAATAAATATGAAGGTATACAAATTTCTTAACAATTGCAAAAGAATTTGTAGAATTTAAGTCAGTCAAAATACTTAAAAACTAAAGTCTAAAAGCTATTTACAATCACAAATTATCCTATTTTAACCTAGCGAAGTAATAACAAATCATTCTTAATCTTACGTTATAATTATAGATCACTTATTTGTAATTCAGCGACATTTTATCCAATATAAATAACCATTGATATAACGGATAACCTAAAAAAATTGCAGCACTACCGTATAAGTATTTCAATGTCGACTTTAGTTAAATATTCAACAATTTTTTCAATAGCCACGTGGTTAGGCTCAGCAAACTGTAGAGTCTCGCTTAAAATAGTAGACACTTTTTGGATAGTTTTCTGCCTTGTAATAGCCGCGTCGAATTTTTTCTGCAACTGCTGCGCGTAAATCGGATAGGTTTTGCTCTGAATGCCTAACTGAAAATTTTGTACAAACTCGTCGTTTCTAGTGTAACGAGCCACCACATCCAGCTTCTCTGTCAACACGGATAAGTACGCGATGAAGCTGCCTTCGACCTTGGTTGTCTTCATGGCCATCAGTTCGTCTCGGCACCTCTGGTAGTAGTACTGGATTGCCGGATTTTCTTCGAGCACCCGCAGGTTATACTCGTCTAACAGCGACATGTTCGTCCTGGCCTCGACCTCGGCCGCATACTCGATGATCAAGATCCATGCTTCGATGTCATTCTTTAAAATTGCAAGCTCGAGAATTGTCTGCCTATTCTGTTCGTACGTTTCACTTAGAATATTCACGTCAGCTCCTGATTCCAAGAGAAATCTTAAAACCTGCTTTCTGTCTTCGGAGTAGTTCGCACGATCCAGAGCTAATAGTATTTCAGACTCATGTTCTTGCACTTTTAGTCCAAATAGGCAGTGAAATAGTGCTGTTCGGTCCAACCTATCCTTGGCGTTGACATCCGCACCTCTAGAGATCAGTCGACGAACGTTCCCCAGCAAGGACATCCTACTTGCGTGGTGTAACGGCGTTACTCGGCCTTCAAAGCACCTCTGATCGATCTGAAGTCCGGCGCTCTTCTGCAGCACAAAGTCCATAACTCCTTCGTCTTCGTTTCGGGCCGCGAACGCCAAACAGTTGCTTTCGTCCAATTGTAACTTGTTAAGATCCAGGTTATATTCGTCGACGAAGTAAGTCAGCAGGTCGACGTTACCAAACCGGAGGATGTGTTGAAAGGGCGTCTCGGATGTCGCGTCTTCTTGGTCCAAATCACTTCCAAATTCCATAAGTCTTTTGATGACTTCTCTGTGACTATTGTCTGTGTCGAGCCGCAAGGCCCAGTGCAGGGCCGTATGGCCTTGACCGCGGACCTCAATGTTAACATTGGCCCCATGACTTAATAGAAGATGTATCATTTCCTCATTGCAGCACAATACTGCATCGTGTAGTGCCGTGGCGCCCATCTGATCCCGAGCGTCTAAGTCTGCGCCAGCGTCAATGAACATTTTTACGAGGTCGAGATCGCCCGCGTAGACGGCGCATTGAAGAGGCGAGCAGCCGTTGTTGTCCTTGTCGTTGACGTCCGCGTCCTCATCTAGCAGTATCTTCACAAGTTTGCGCAACTCATTGCTGTATATGTCTTCATTGGGTGTCATCTCCGTTAGCACGTTGACGTGATACTTGTTGGCCACAGTGACTTTTAGCGGAGTTTCACCATTGTAGTTCTTGGCGTGAACGTCGGCGCCGAGTCTTATCAATTCAATAGCCAGATTAATTTTGTGCAATCTGGCGGCTATGTGCAGAGCCGTGTCACCTGTACTGTCGGTCGAGTTGATGCGGCAGCCAGCTTGAACAAGGCGCCGGATGACAGTGATGCAGCGTCCATGAAAAACAGCGACCTGAAGAAGGGTTTTCCGCGATGCTTCTAAGCGAGCGTTGATCCGCAGCCCGCCCTCCTTGAGTAAGCGGGTGATTAAACATATGTTGCCCTCTTCGAGCGCATGAAACAACATCTTCGTACGCTCGTAACTGATACCACCTCCACTGAGACGCTTATAATGATCCATGATCGTAGACATAGTATTTACTGGTGCACGTTGGTCTAAGTATATCTATCAGGTTCTCAAATCGAAAAGATGCCAAAGAGTGCAAGCTGCCTCTGAAAATCTTGCGACGTTGAGAGGAGATGTCCTTTCAAGACTAACTAATTGACAGCGGTCAGTGGCCTTTTATATCATACTCCTTGAGGGTGGAGAATGACCCCCACTCTCTAGGATGATCCAACGCCCTCTACAGTTTACCCCGGGTTCTCTTCCCTCGATTCGCCTTGTTAACCCACAAGTGGCGCCACAAAATACACGCAAAATCCCATAAGGCGGCTAAAATTAGAACTATCCTATTGGTGGTAGATACATTGGTTTATATGGGAGCTGTGACGTCAGAGTTAACAAGGCGAATCACACCCACTTCAGCTCCAAACTAGTAATCAGGTAATGATTTGTGTAGTTGCCCTGGTAAAAAATGAGGCTACATTCATTGTTCAGAATTCTGGTAAATTTTCTGGTGGATTGGCAGAATCTGTGACAGAATATCTGATTAAATAAATTAATAAATATTGTTACTATTATCATGACAATAGTGCAAAATATCTTTTGCAAGAAAACTAAATTCAAAACATACCCATTGGAACATTGACAGGAACGTTTACTGAGACTTGTCGTGTAAATTAGTTAAAAATTTTACATTTTCCTTGGCATCGGCATTTTTGGCCAAAATCAGCCAAATAAAATAATAGTGTAATAATTTTTATTGTAACTTATTTATCAGCTTTTGGCATTTTCTACGAGGGTGATAAGAACATATTCTAATATAAATTCAAATTATATTTAATTAAGAATCGCGACAGTGTTTATATAATAAAAATGCTTGACACATAAGTAAGCTTCAAATTTTTATTTAAGAAGGCCGAACTTCCAGTGAAAATATAACAAAATACACCTCTTTTCATCATATTTTCTCAATTTTCACTTTTTTAAATTAGGATTCAAACATTCGCAGACGTTGCGCGGTAAAACGAACAGCCAATAATTTTTATACATTCATCAATACAGACTAGTTGTATATTCTTAGTCAGCAGTGCAGTCTTCTCTTTCTCTCTTTCTTTCCCCGGCTTGCTTCCGCTCTTTACCCTGACAGCATCGCGTAACCCGTGTACGTGTCTAGGATTACAACAATCGAAGATTGTCAACAATGGCAGCGAGTCATCGACGGGTCCCCGAGTCCTTCTGTTGCATCCTTTGTTTTAAAAATTCGCTTCTTTTTCTGTTGCCTCTTACGCATTTCACTGCAGTCGCCGCCTTTTCTCTCATTTTTGAGCCCGAGCACTCGAGAGTGTTTGGTTTCGCAAAGAAGCGTCGTCATCGCCAGGCCAGAATTGCTCGCAGAAATGCGAGACGATAAGAAAGCCGACGCACCGACGAATTAATCGGTCAAGTCTCGGCGTATGCTGACGAGAAAAAAGTAGGAGACGCGTGGATTGTTGGTGTATTGTATATATTGAGAAAAATCGAGATTCTGAGCGAGAAGCAGTTCTCTTCGGAGATTGAAATCGCATAAATAATGAAACTCAAGGCGAATTCTTTGTTAGATGTAACTCTCGATGGAATCTGATTAATGCACTGCAATATATCACAGGAGTGGAGTATTGAAAATAATCGTCGTGTACCTACTTGAAATGATAATACGAAAATTGCGATTTGTGCTATTATCTACGCATACATTTTTTTCAAAGCGCGCACGTGTCTTTCCCTATTCATTTTTTTTTCTACTGAAATTCCCTATATTAGAAATGATCCTTAAAATTAGAAATGCGAGAAGCTATAGTATCTTAGATTTATGATCGAGTCATTGTAATTTCGCAAACTTGCGAGAGAACAATATGTTTAAGTACAATGGAAAATCTACATAAATGTGGGAAGGCTTTTTTCTTTAAACTTTACCGTTGTGCGTTACGGGGAAAATCCAGAACCCTGACGGAGTAGACCGAAGTTTCCCGAAGGAACGGCGGCGTCAGCTTCCTAACCAATCCGAGTCCTCAGAGGCCGAGGTAATGGGGAAAAGGGGCAGACCGGTCTCGCGTGATCCTGGATTTATAAAGGGCCATAAAATCAAGCGACGGGGGGGGGGGTGGTCCAATAAATAGACAGCTCACTATGCACAAATACGATGGCTTAGACTGATAATAAAACGATTTGACATTAACGTCAAAGATTGACATTGACGTCAAAGATTCGAAAACAAATCATGCTAAAAATACGGTAAAATGTAGTTAGATATTCAAAAATTAATTTGATTTTGCGGTATTACAACTTCGAAATATGTAAAATTATATTTTCGAAATTTGTAACAGTCGTACTTATATTTGCGTACTATTCAACTTGTATTGTATCATAAATAAATACGTGCATAGTTTTATCAGTCTTCTATAGAATGACAATAACGTCAAATAAATTTAAGTACAATATACGAACATCAAGTATCTTCAGTGTTATCGATTTTCTATGAAAATCCTGCATAAGCAATCCCGCATTCCCACATAACGAAATGATAATACTCACTCTCCAACTCGTTCGCCATTCCAGCAGCTCTTGTCCGGGTACTCCTCGCAGATGGTATCGGCCAGGGTGCCGTAAAACGTTCTCGACCTGGCGACGCTGGCGAGGAAGTTGCCGAGCTGGGCGTGCAATCTATTAGGCGCCTTGGCTCCTTGGCCCGCGGCCGGGGGCGGGTGCATCGGGACTCCGACGATAGTCCGACCA